>NC_142931.1:36789960-36829960 GCF_046866305.1 Octopus bimaculoides
CGTGTGTGTGTGTGCGGGCATGACAGGATTCTTTAGTTTGTACCAACCAAATCTATTCACAAGGTTTGGGCTAACCATGAAGTATGGCGGAAACCACTTGCTCAAGATGCTACACAGGGGTCTAACATTGAAACCATGTATTTGAGAAGCAACCTTCATACCACAGACCCATGCCTACCTCATGAGAGGCATGTGCGTTTGTGATAAATCATATCAGCTTGGAAATGGAGAGTTTGAAATCGATAGAAGTATTTTTTGGCTTCCAGCTGCGTGTTGGTAGCTGAAACAAAGAGAAATATTTTCTAAATATACAACATCACGCTGAATAGGTTTTTCGTGTAGCAAATTGTTTTTTGTCGTAGAGTAGTAGCACACGGAAAGAAGGTGGAATGAGTTACATTTATAAAGTGTAGACACGTTCTGGATAAAAGTATGTGATGCAACAGTATCCTAAAAATGAGCATGCTTCGATATTTCACATGATCAACGAACGGTGGAGTAGAATATAAGTCAGTTGAGAGAATATAAAGAAACGGAATTCAAATTCTAAGAACTGTCGGAAACTGCAAGGAACAGACTTTAAGTGTCGAAGTATTACAGGATAGTCAGTTCTGGATCTCCTGAGCAGATATTCGAGGACACATAAGCGCAAACATTTTCCAGCAAAAACGCTGGGGTTAGGATAATGGCAGTTGTGCATTTGATAGATTAAATATTCTGTGGGATATAATAGAGCGAGTATTATGAGTAGAAACGTGGGACCTAGATAAAGTATCCGGTGGAGCTTGCAGGATTCTTTGGAAGTAAAATTAATTCGATTCTGATATGAGTCATAAGGTGCTAAGAAATGGAAAATATCATATACGTTTGGGTGCAGCTAGAAGAGAGAATATATATTCTGTAAATGTCATTGATAAAACCATTTGGAGCGATTAGACATTACGACATCCGAAGGAATATAATAGGATACTGTTAGCATATGTATAGACAACACTTATTTGAGAAAGTTAGTATATTTACTGACAATATGAAGTGTATAAAATATATTATATTTCCTAGTGTACTACAGTCTTATACAACCATAGTTAAGTGACCATGTGCATGAGATTTTGTTTTGTCTCCTGTTCAAAAATAGAAAATCCGTTTATCTGTGAGCTTAATATTTTGAACAATATTTCGGGTATAGAAGTACATTCATTCAGGAGACAATTTTTAAGATCAATAAGCTAATATATAATTTATTTCAAAATATAAACAAGTAAAGGAAAAGACCTCGTGTCGGATTCTAAGAAATTCTATTCATATTGAGGTATGACTATGCAAGACATCTTACATTTAGCTTCAATCTCTAAAAGTATTTTTTGATTAATTTATTAAACGACGGGTAAACGACTAAAAATAGCTGCATTATCCCATTATAAACAGATTCATCATAATGACATACAGGAATGGATTTAATAAGCGATGAATTTAAAAGCGGCAGAGAAAATTATTAACCCTTAAATTACACATTAATTTATCTTTATGAAACATGTATGATTCTTTTCTGTAATAATAATAATTCATTGTCGTGTTGTTAGACGCCATGCGATAGCCAAAGATTATGAGATAGATGCTGTCGACAGCTAATATTCTTCTTTGCAAGAAGTAAATAACACAGATTTCACACGAATAACACGACTTCAAATTCCCAAGTATGAGTAGGATCTAAGGGAAGTTTGAAACAGAAGAAGGTGATGTCGGTCTGCTTGGCTGAGAAGTAATTCACTGGAAACGTCAAGCATATCAGTGGAAATCCATTACAGTTTATCACCGAATACCATCATTTGAATTAACGAGTCTCGTAGAATATGCCAGTTAAACATTAACATGTGGGCCACTGTAAACAAATCCGTACCTTTGGCATTCCTTTCTGCTGCTTTTTTCCGAAACAAATTTAAAAATTTGGATACGAGAAAGTGCTGAAGGCAATCATCCTTACGTTTAACATACTTGGTTCAGGAAAACATGGTTTCACAAAACAAAGTGTGTGAGTGTAAGAGTGTATATGTGTACATAGACACACAGCCCCCTCCACCACCACGCACACACATACGTATTTATGTACGCATGAACATACATACGTGTGCATACATGTGACGTTCACCGAAGTGAATCAGAGAGCTTAGAATCATTGGCGTATCGCTTGTGAGTTAACATAAATATGTTACGTCGAAATAGATATTAGTTTCAAAAATTGGCGCAAGGTCAGTAAGATACCACCTTTTTGATTAGGGGCAAGTCGATTCCATCGATCCTAGTACTGAACTAGTACTTACTTTATCCTGAAAGTCGACTTCAACAGAAGTCGAACTCAGTTCGAATCAAAATCCTGCTAAGCATTTTGCTGCTAAGCATTTCGCTCAACGTGCTAACAATTCTCTCAGCTCGCAGCCTTTACTTTGAGCTAGATATTGACTTGAATTTATATGTCAAACCAGCAGTTAGTCAATAATTGACATGTCAAATACTTATAACCTATAAGGTATTTACAAATGTAACTTAAAAACAATATATTGTGTTGTTACGACGATAATTGCTAATTTCACAGACATAATTTTCTTCTGGAAAAATTAACAACAGAAATATTTTGATTAATTAAAGTATTTTCGCATTCCAAAAACTAGCAAACACCCCACCAGAAATGTAATTTTTGTTTCTGGTACAACATTGTTGTTAAAGGCAACGCCGTGCTTAACTACATCAAATGAAATCATTTAGAGAATTGACAATGATTTGCTACCCATCACACTGCACACTGTATTCCATAGACAGCATTTTCCCTTATTCCGACTTTTCCATCGGTCTCACAATATCATTTATTTGTCGAAACTAACTACTTGTATTCACCATCCACTCAGATATACCGTCGCGTACGTTTATTGTATTTTCTCCCCCATTTTAAGCCCGGCAGAAGCCGATGTAACCATTTCTACCTGCACAAGAAACCAGCATACTGGAATTCTTTTCCTTACACATAGATCCACAGGTCAGGATTTTCTATTTCAATGTTTGGAAAACCTTTCTATTTTACAGGAATGTTAATTTATTATTTTAGACATGTGGACATTAGGAGATCCTAGTGAACTGGAAGTCAATTTTCATATAAAATCGCTGTATAAACCCACGAAAGCAACGTATTACTTCTATAGTTCATTTCCCGTCAATGCTGATTTTTCCATAAATAATTGTAACCATCAGAGATAATTATAGCCACAATCACTTGACAACTAGTCACCCAGATGATAATAAAAAATTGCAATAAAAAGTACTTTGTTTGAGAAGCATATTAATAACAAAATAAAGGATAAAGATTTGGGGTAGGTTCATATTGCTTGCATTCTATTTCTGCCAAGATGAAGCCAAGACAGTACTACTAAACAACCGCCATACTAAAATCGTCTCCTTTGCAACTTAACATCCATAACAGACGTTTCATTTTTATGAGGTTTTTATATGATTTCTTTTTATGGCACGAAATTTCACAAAATAATGTCCTACTGAATACCATTCATAGAATGGTATATTATTGACCTAGCATCTAGATAGGTACAATTATTTACGCAGGATCTAAATAAGTAACATTTAAAGAGGAGCGACGTTCTAAGGCTACGTTTCGATCTGGAAATTCTATAGTGGTTCGTTTTGGAAGAGCTACGAATATTCCTTTATCTAAATATGACATCGAAGTTCTATGAAGATCTCGGGATTTCTGTGCTTTAGGGCGTATATTGCAGGTCTTGACAAAGATAGTTAACTAAAATGAGCCAGTAAATTGACAAAGATTAGTAATTCTGGTAAATATGGCACTATAAAGGCACTATATTAAACAAAGCTCATCCTGGTTTGTAAATCAGCAAACTTCCGTAACTCTCTATTGCTAAGATCTAGGGCAAATATTTACATTGGCAGAAAGTATGGTGCTGCTGCATTTTTATGGTGTTGGAGTTATATAGATATTAATTAGCGTCTACTAGAAATCATGATTACGGGTAGTTGCCTGTGTTTCTTTCTTCCTCTGCGGCATAAAGCTGTTTTATATATTAGGAAATATCACATCTTGGTTTAATTTATGAATATATATCATATGTTTCTTATTTTAATAGAGCAACGATGATATAATCCGAGTAGCCAAATGTAAGTTCAGAATCATCCACAAAGAAAGGAAGAAGGTAAGCATTATTTAACAATAAAGTTCTAATAGTCATTATTTATTGTATAAAATTTATACTTTATATAGTATCTCAGACAACTTGTATATGATATGTGATATTTTTCAGAAATGTCTATACTCTTTGAATTGTTAACTGGACTTAATTCTATTTAGATGTTGTCATATTGGAACTAACATACATATTTATGAGGGATGTTGGTGATATAGCCATAAAATTTAAAATAATTACTCATTGTATCTAATACTGAAAAATGTTCACCATTTGAGTCGCAATTACTATAGAAGATTTTCTATCACATCATAAATTAACTACCTTTACTTTTGTGTTGCTGACAGTAAGAGTTGCTTTATAATATGCAAGTTATAAGTCTGGAGATCCACATCAAGCGTCAAAGCCTTTGGGAAAGTGGTTTTCCAAATTTGGCAAAGGTAGATCAGATCAAATTACGCGTGAGGAGCATTCTCGAAACATGGATTAAGAATCATGATTACGCGAAACATGGATTAGGAGGAGTCTTGAAATTCATCTCTGATAACACACACACAATATTTATCGTGAAGCCTCGAAATTTCATGGTGTAGGCACAAAACCAAGGAGGAGATTTATAGACATAGGACTTCCATGTCTACTGCTGTTACTTAACGTAGCACATATTCTACTGTCAACTGCTAAGGTTGTGTACAAGAATTCAACCAAAATTTAATTTGGAGACTCTTTGTGTGTGTGTTTAATGACAATTATAGTTTTCCTTTTTGGTAACAAATTGTTAAACAGCTGCCTACTTAAATTAATTGTGCACACACTAGCGATTCGCTAAATCATCCATAGAATGCTTTTGAGTAGACATATATACAACCGGCGATATCGTCCGGAATCTGGCGAGTCGTACTGATCCTACTGAAGAGGCTCCGGTGTAATTCGACAGTATAGGGATATCACGACATTGCTTAATCACGGAATATTAAAAACGCTCACATTGGTGGTTTAGATGTGGCAGAAAGGCCATAATTGACGGAAAATGTGCCAATAAATGTTGTACAAAAGCATTTTTTAGTTATTATCCGTTAATAAATAGGATTTGTGCATCATAAATGCACTCATAACATTCCTTATACATTGCTGCATTTTTGGACACCAAAAACATTAACATTCGCAACGTAGATTAGAAGTAAATCCAGATATTGCCCGAAAATGACCTCAAAATTGTGCAACCCGGCTTCGTTTATGAGGTTATTTTTTGTACTAAAAAGGGTTGTTGTGTCAAACACATACTACATTTGGTAACCGAAAGATTATTGAATCTTTTGAACCCCCATACGTCAAAATCGGCAACTCAGCTTTCGAATCCATAAGTAACATACGCACCGCACACAGACACATCCACACACAAACACTGTTGTTCTTCTATATAAATAGGACCCGTATAGTACTTCTATCTAGATAATGACCTTTGTAAATAGCTTTAAACCACCAATATTAAGGAGAGTAAATATTGAGTAAATAGCTTTAAACCACCGATATTGAGTTCGTAATTCATCCGCATTTTAAGAACCGTTAATATTATTATTCACAATCAGTATTGCTAATGGATTCTGAGAATAAGACTTTTCCCTGAAAAGCCTCCTGTCTTCAGGATACAGAGTTGGTGTTAATCATTTTTCTTCGCTTGCAAAGAAGTATTTGATTTCCATATTTAAAAGCATGATTGATATATAACTCTTTTTGCCATATATATGAGAACTACTTTATACATATGCGCTGTCTTCAAAAGCCAAATGTTTATTTTGTCATCAAATGTCATTCAGTTTATCAGTTCTTAGTTCTTGTTTCCAGTGATTGCTCACATTAGCAACGAGTGATTTTTGTTTCATTGGTATGAATGTTTTTCGATACACTCCTTTGTTTATATTACATGACTTCTTAACCGAAGATCCAACTTATTGCATAGCCTAAATATAATAATTTACACACACGCGCACGTGCATGCACATATGTGTGTTTCGTTTGTTTGTTTGTTTGTTTTATATTCTATGTTTTAACCCAGGGATCAATGTTGTTTTCCCTATTGAATACATTCAGGAATGGATTATGACCTGTTGAGTAATTCATTAGATGCTACAACTAGATTTTCAGGGATTCTCCTTAGGTGTTTTAGATAGTTTTGAAACTTTATCTATTTTAGATGATTTCCTGTTTCTGGTAGCCATTATTGCGTTAGTGATACATTTCTGGTATTCGTTATTTTGTTTCCTATGCCTTTCATTTCTAAACTATTAATCTCTTTGCTTGGCTTGAATTTTGCTCTTCTCCATTTTCTTCTAAAATATTTTTATTCCTTTTACTGTTGATGCATTCACATCACTGTAGAAGCATTTGGTATTTGAAATAATGTATTCTCGTGAAGGACGTATATGTGGTTTCCAAAGCACCCTGTTTGGAATCAGTTTATGAAGGAGATGTGCTTATATAATCCTTTCAAATCCACGATATTCCAATTTTATTTAAGAATTTGTTTCTCTATTTCTTCCATTATGACTTCTCTTTCTGCTTCAAGTTTTCTTATATGTGTGTTGCTTTTCTTCAGTCTAATATTTTCTTTCTGCACTCTTCTTATGGGTTTGTCTGGCGAGCATTCAGCTCTATTAAGACCCAATCTGTTTTTCCTCAATAATGGTGTAGCTACTGTGCATATTAAATGATATAGCTTGATGTTAGGTTATGAGTCAGTGGAAAAAATTTGATTTTCTTTTTCTCATGTGGAGCTAAATGTTTTAGCTATTGTTATATTGTTACATGGAGAAGCTTTTTGTATCGTTAAGATGGACATTTATCTCTCTTAATTCATATTGAATTTATTAGCGTCAATATTATTTCGTTAATATCCGATACTTGACAGATTATTCAGGATGATTAATCCACTGTATCGTGTGTTCTTCTGTTAATTGTCAGACGTGCGATCGAGAATATACATTCACTTTTATATTTTTTCTCAGTATTCTTTGATTTTGTTTTTTTAGAGCATTGCTTTTTCTCTTGTATGTGCTATTCTCTCCGGTTCACGCACACTCTTTCTGTGTTTGAAAAAGCATTTGTTAGTAGATTTTTCTCTTGTGTTATTTTTATACACACGTAAGAGCTTATATAAGCAACAATACGTGACATAAATTTCGTTTGTCTCTGAAGGCATAATTTATTTATGTGCGTGCATGTATGAAAGTGTGAACATGTGTACATGAGTGTGTGTGTGAATGTGTGTGTGAGTATGCATCTGTGTGCGTGCGCACATGCACGCGTGTTTGCGTTTGCGAGTGCAGTTGAGTTTGCAAAATGTCTAATTCTCTTTTCGTTGATTTATTTTGACACATTTTATATTTCCTGTGATTTCGCAAATGCGTTACAATTTGTATTTTATTTTACACTATTATTTGTTTATTATCCATAATTCCTATGTCACTTTTCGGTGCAATTCTGGGTTCGTCGGTGCGTAGAATGAGGGAAACATTAAGAATATACTTGTCTAATAGTTTCGTTATAGCTTTTTCTTTTATTTACGTTATGTTTTTAAAAAATGAAGCGGTGTATTTTGATATTCTGAATGAACTATTTTGAGCATAAGCTGTTTCAAGTATTATGGTTATATATATATATGTAATTTAGAGGAAAACCACCATTATACAATTCATACAATAAAAGACCCCAATGACACCATCCAGAAAAAATACAATATAAAAATACTTATCTAAGAATTCAATAAAGCATAAAAAGTAGATAGTAGTAAATTGATAAAGCATAAAAAGTAAATAGTACTAAGTTAACTACGCGCGTTTTGTGGCTATATTAAATCAGATAAAATCACTTCAATTCAAGAATAAATCGATCCAAATTTAATACTATGTAAAAATTTAGTCACCTATCAGGTCTAGAACAAAAATAAAATAAAACTGAAAAATCAATGTACGTATCTTACCACATAATAATTAATTAAAAATACAAATAAATATAGAAAAATACGTGTTAATGCAATAAATACGTGAAAAACATTTAATAATATTACGTAAAATTAAAAGCATAATTTATCTA
Organism: Octopus bimaculoides; assembly: GCF_046866305.1. Lineage (NCBI taxonomy): Eukaryota > Metazoa > Mollusca > Cephalopoda > Octopoda > Octopodidae > Octopus > Octopus bimaculoides. Next base: position 36,798,255 of record NC_142931.1, read on the forward strand.
ATCGAATAATTACTGTAAACTATTAATAAACCATTAAGAAAAAGAAATAAATATAGAAAAATCCCTGTTAATACAAGAAATAAATGAGAACATTAAATAATATTAATGAAAGTTAAAAGCATGACTTATCTTATCGACGAATTTCTGTGAACTAAAATTTTAAACGTAATGCGTAGAACTTAGTATTTATAAGAAATATATCACGTTAGAATATGGCGTCACTAAAAGTAGGAAGCAGTACGTATTAAGTTAATAAAATGACAAAATGTATATCAGAATAAGATACCATGTACTGGAAAAATTTAAAGTCTAGATACTTTTAAAGTCTAAATAATTTAAAACAACAATACGTAAGAAATATTTAAAGTACGTATATAATGCAAAGTTTTTATACATTAATATATTTTCTTTAAACTATTTATTTATTAATAAATAGCGTATTTATTTTTGTTCTAATTATGTATTGACCTCTAAATAATCTCATGTTAATTATACGTATTTTACTACTACGAATTATAAGTACAGTACTTAGTAACGTAAAATAGGGTTTATATAAACACATTATATAAATAAATTAACTCATGTCTACATTTGATTTTATGTTCATCTAGCGAAATTAATCAATTTTTGTATTATTAGTTAATAATATCGCCTTAAATTCACTAGTACATAATAAACAAAACTTACTACCAACTCGATAAGCCTTTATCTTAGAAACTATCTCCCAATTTAGATTGTACTTAATGCTTTTATATTTTAGTTCCCATATATATTTACTAAGGCCAGTAGAATTAATTAAATTTCTGTTCTGGTTGAGCCACTCGTGACTTAACTTTATTAGAATTCGACCATATGTAGACTGCTAATCGCTTCCTTCCAAGTATTATTATATGATAATAATAATAATAATAATAATAATAATAATAATAATAATAATAATAATAATAATAATAATAATAAGTAAAAACAAAAGAATGAGACCTCAATATTAGGTAAATAGAGGATTATGTAGCTATGTATATGTATAATTTAGGACAAACAGTAAGTTGCACTTATAGTACTCGGAGTTTCGAATGTCAGAGCGAAGAGCTATGATGCATTCTCGTCGGTTATTAATGGTAACAGATGCTATGAAAAACTGTTGAATAAAAGGTAGGTTACTCTAATAAGTAGAAAAAAGAAAAAAGAAAAAAGAAAAAAATACACGCAACCATATTCTTACAATACATAGACATACCTCCTGCGTTCATAACTTCTACATACGTACACACACACACACACATATATATATATATATATATATATATATATATATATATATATATATATATATATATATATATATATATATATATATCACTCTTTCTAACAGCTTGTGTATTACTGAACGCACGGGCGTTCATGTGTGTGTGTGTGTGCGTGTGTGTACGTATGTGTGTGTACGTATGTGTGTGTACGTATGTGTGTATACGTATGAGTGTGTATGTTTGTAGGTGCGTGTGGTTTGTGTGTTTTTTCCCTCCAGAGCCAGAAAGTACTGTCACCAAAATGTCTCTATGCACAACCAGCTGCACCGAACAATCAATATCCATACGATTGTGATAAGTCGTTTAATATCGGCATTATTATATTGTACGACCGATACCCAAATCAGGTGTCATTTTTCTACTGGCGTTTAAAAATTATGGATTGTCGACTCTGTATCGATCAGTATATTCCAGTATGCCATTCTGATGCTTTTTCCAATTCATATGTATACCTTCATTTCAGTATTTCATATTACTGGCATAATTCTGGAAATATGCAATTGCAAACTCAGTTATATCCGCGTACAGATGCTTCTTTTATTTAATACAGAAGACTGTGGGAAAATTTAATTAATTGTTTCTATATAACTATCACAATTTTTTAATAACATCCCTTATTCACTTGTTATATTAAAACATTGTGTTAGCCTTACTGTTTGGAATCATTTTCTCTTTTCACTCCTGATTTAACGAACTTACGATATTTTGCAATCGAAATTCTATGTGTATTACGTTTGCACAGCCTCTGGGTGTTTACCACTTGTAGTTGGTTATAACTTCTAGCTTACAAACAGTATATGATTTAAGTGTCGCAACCTATAATTTCTTACAGAATCCAGTATGCCTTAATGTAGAGGCACATGATGTTAATTACCAAGCAGGGAATGAATGAAAACTGGTAGCCCCACTTCTTTCTCATTTATGCTGTTATGGATTCTAAGGCTTCATTATGTTGATTTGAGATTTATGTTTCAAACTTCAATTTTTATAATTACCCTCGTGAATTACTTTCTCAAAAAACTTTTACATTCATATTGTTTTGCACTTCTTTTCAGTTGTTTTCATTAGGCCGTTTATATTTTCGTTATTTATACTAAAGTTTTAATGATGTATTTCAATGTCTCTCTTTTAACATTTACTTTCAGAACATATTTTGTTCAAACTGAGAGCCAATTGGGATATAAATTTAATTTTACTTGTTATTTCCTGTATCTCATTTAAATGCAAATATTCTGGTAACCTCTTTTTTGGTGATACGTTGTAAGTTTAAAATGTACATATCGTATTTTTGTTCCTTTTCTATACAATTGTATTTTTCGTTTCTTTTCGAAGCAAAATGGATGAAGCCGTATTGACTTTTATTTAGATTATCAACATATTTATAGAGCAATAATCTTAACTTCGAATAGCAGTTTGTATCACTTCCAGAAACGAAGCAGCTTACAGAATAAAATAAAAGTTAATCAACAGCAGATATAGATGCAATAAAGCTGATCAACCAACAACAAAGTAGATTTATGTTTCCCTACTTCAACTAAATCTGCACCACACATACGATGTATTACATGAATAAAATACATTTAATCCTAACATATACTAACATTTAAAACACTGCATAAACGTGAAAATAAAAACCTCATTCCCTTTTACGAAACCTTTAGACATCAATATTGTTATTTACGAATGCAATTGTTTTCTGGGGAATAAGTAAACAGAAATTTGCCTTTTACAATGACATGCATTATATGACACAATATATATAGACACCTGATAAGTATCAGTAAGTAAATACCACTAACATCTTATGCGGAAACGTAATGAACCAAAAGGAATACACATGGTAGCATTGCAAGCAGAGAAACAAAACAGAAATTTAATCTATGCGACACATATAAAGAACACTGAAAACGGTATACGTTAAAACATAAGATATAGCATTAAGCATTAAACAAAATGTTGAACGCAATGTCATATAGTAGTGAATCTCTCAACAGCAAGTATCTAATACCAAATAAAGTGATGTAAAATTGAATTAATCTTAGGTCAAGGAGCTTTACTCATCCAAAGAATATGTAACGTACTCATAAAATACTATAGTTAACAGCGAGAGCAAAATTGTGGGTAAATTCCTACGTACCTGTTACTCATCTATCTATCTATCTATCTATCTATCTATCTATCTATCTATCTATTTATTTATCTATTTATCTATGTATATATATAATTCTACGGTTTCATATCAAAACACAAATACTATTTCTAGGATGTTGACAAAACTTGCAGTCACGCAGAGAATGACAGCTTTGAAATCGTTGTTTTTGACTGGGTGAAAAATGATCAAACTTTAAAATTCTGAAAAATATTTAAATCATTTTTTTCTGGAAAAAGTTGAATAACTCCAGCAATTTAGCTTGGAAAGGTATATTAATGAACCACATTTTAAAACTTTCGATAAACTTTAATTTTTGAAATGCTGGCGACCAACCGAACTAGATCGGTATTTGCTCCAGTAAAGATGTATCATCTGACTCTGCTCTATCGACTTCTTCTTCTCTTTGGGAATACCATACTGCCTCTCTGACGATGTCTGTAGAAATTCGCTTTCACATTCTCACTTTACTGATGTCTCCAGTCAAGGAAATTTGTCGAGAGTACAGTAGGGATTTTTTACCGTTTGGATTCATTCGCTCTCCTCAGCTCTGTCAGTTGCAAACGTGCTTTCTTTGCTATCAAACACTGACTGTCGAAGCAATGAGACCTTTACACTTGAAGTATCACTTTGATGCAAAGCATTCTCACAACAAAGACAACCCGTTGGCATACATTTTTGCAGTTGAGTGCCTCTTTGAAAAAACAAACACAAACATGCAGCGCGCTTCTCTAAGTAACTAGTAAGCAGGATAATGATAGGCTGATTGCATCGTACAACATTGCATAGTTTGTTGCTATGTCTGTGAAGTTTCACGCAAGTGGAGAAGCATTACGTCGCCCAGTTTTTGAAGAGGTTTTTTTTCAATTGTTATGCATGAAAAAAATCCGTAACTTTACGAAGATCCCACTTAGTAATAATACGGTTTCGCGATGCATCAATGAAATGGCCAACGATACCAATCAGCTCATTTACATATTCTCCAGCATTCTGAATTTTCTATACAAGTAGATCGATCAATTGTTGTGGACAATCAATCTTTTATGGTAGCATATGTTCGGTATTTCAGCGAAGACTTTCAACCTTGTGAGGACATTTTATGCAGCCCCTTTGATGATAGGAAGATACAGAGGTTGTTCATCACTCCTAAAGCGTGAAATTTCCCACCAGCTACTAACTGTTCATTGCTTGGCACACCGGCAGCATTTAGTGGCAAAAAATATGAACGGTTGATCGGATTATGTGCTACAGTCAATTATCAAGACTGTGAACAATTTTAAGTCCAGTCCCTTGTCTGATCGAATTTTCCGTTAACTCTGAGAAATAATGAGGGCTATACTAAACTCTTATACCATACCGTCAAAAGGTAACTATGTTTTACGCTTTGTTGAACTGTTTCATATAATTATATCTTTCTTTGAAGATACTTCATTATCCGCTACATTGATGGCTGCAAGATGTGATACCTTTTTTTCCTTTGTGATATACTCACATAATTAAATGATTTGAATAAGTTATTGCAAGGAAAAAGAAAAACTCTCGTTGACTGTAAATCATTTATCACTACCTTCATTTCGAAATTCATGCTGTATAAGACTAACATTTCAATTCCATCAATTTCCACCTCTTGAGTCTTTGAAAGATAAATTGGTTGAGGAGGATTTAGCTACATATCGCAATATTTACAATCATTGCACGATGACATGTTGGAGCGATTTTAAAATGTTATTGAACTGTTGTTATATATCTGTTTTGTATTTTTATAAACATAAATCGGTCCTCAAATTTCTTACGCAGCCTGTATATAGAAGCAGTCGGGATCTGATTCACTTCACTCTAGCGAACACGCTGATATGATCCTGTTATTCTCTGGGATTTTACCTAGACACAACCAAAACTGGTTAGTCGACCAACGGGTTAAATTCCAAAATATCAAACTGCATCAAATTTATTGGAAGTCGGTCCTCCCTGTTTTGTAACTGCGATTCCTTGATTCATCTCACAACACACTCTTTTCCTCTCACAATCTCTCTATTTCTCTTTCTCGAAAACATACGTGCTCATATATGTGTACATACGTAACCTATTATATGTAAGTCTGTGTTTTGTGTGTTTACGTTCGTTTATATATGAATATGTGTGCGTGTATATGTGTATGCCTGTGTGTTTGTGTGTGTGTGTATACATGCATATCATATGAAAATGTGCACATACACCGAACAACATACTTATATTTCTGTGTTTTAAATGTGAAGATACATTTTTTTTTTCTTTTTAAAAAAAAATGACATATAGCTTTCGAAATTATATCTACTACTTCAATCTATATTTTCCACACCCAAACAGCTATGTTAATCATAAAACGATATCTTAAGTAATATCTTACAAAGATTCGTCTAAATTTTGTAATCCGAAACTATTTGTATAGCTCTCAAGAACATCCTTTCACAATTACTTTGATAAAAGAGATGTAAATTTAAAAGAGTAGAAATTTTCTGTAAACAAAGAGTTCGCTTCGTTTCCTATTGTTTTGTGCAATACAAATCTTTGATTTTCTTATAGACTAAACACAAGTTAATAAGATACAATTCACTTCAAGTAGCGCATTGAATATTGGGAAAACAATTTATTTTACAGTTGTTGTACCATTTTTCCAATTTTCTTTCACTTCTACGTTCTTGAGTGAACATTTCAAACTTAACATTTATTTATATCGTAATCAACACCATTTTCACCGAACTTGTTCTCATCACCATCATCCTTTCCACCACCAAGATCATTTTCATTGTCACCAATATAAATCATGTTTTCCTCATAAAAATTCATACTATACTGGAATTGTTGGCTTTGACATAAAGGTGTCGTTATGTATATTGCTATTCATAGTAAATTTATTTGGGAAGCCAGGAATGAGGTCACGACGCTGCAAAAGATATTAAGCAGATTAACCAAATATATACAAATTAAGCTGTTTAACCAAATATATACAAATTAAGCAGATTATCGAAATATATACAAATTAAGCAGATTATCGAAATATATACAAATTTAAGTTCTTCCAATCATATGCTTGCATTTCAAACTTCCAGGTTCTTCTACATATATTAGAAATATTTACGGGTGGCTGTATAAATGATTAATATTACTATTATTATTTGCAGTGCTGAAATATCTGTAATTGCGGTTTCTATGTTTAATTATATACATCATGCTGTCACATGTCCTGGTTGTATATATTTTCGTTCATCTCTAATGAATGTAATGTAGGTAGTATACGTTCAGTATTAAAAAAAAAATGATACACATGTAAAATAAATCGGGGTTTTGTTGTAAATGTCTTTTGCTATAAATTTATAGTCTTTGATATTGTTTTAAATTTGCATCATAATGGTTTAAAATTTTGGCACAAAGCCCACACCAGCAATTATGAGGTAGTAGTAAGTTCATCACATCGGACCCAGTATTCAACTGGTATTTGATTTATCAACCCCGAAAGGATAAAAGGCAAAGTCGACCTCGGCAGAATTCGAACTCAAAACATAAAAAACACGGAAGGTGCGTAACATTACTCCTCGGCGTGCTAACGATTCTGCCAGTAGCATATTCATGTTACACAAATATAGAAAATTATATTAAACCGTGCGGAATGTTTTTGAGATTAGGGTAGGCTGTAGTTGTGCAAAATTTGCGTATCAAAGAAGAGTTTTCTTTCGTATTCATGTATACCATTTATTTTTCTGACTTTGTTACATCATATAATTAACATCAGATCGTTATTTTCCTTGTTATATTCAATTGTCTAAATTTTCTAAACAAAAACAGTGTCGATAGTTCTCCAGAAATTACTTAAAAACAGTGAATTTAAAATAATATAAATTTCCTTTAATAAAGAAATCCGATACACTTTCTGTTGCAGAATCTTTGATTTCTCTAGTAGACTAACGCAGGTTTGTATATGATATGCACTATAGGCTGGTATGTTTATGTATTAATTATACATTTCGTTCCTATCGAGAGCAGTTTCAGCTGATTTACGTTATTTTTTGAAGTTGAATGGCAAAATTGATCGAATATCACGCTTTGACAGATGATTATAACAACGTTTTCTTTATTGCCCACAGGGGGGGGGGGGGCAAACATAGAGGGACGGTATAAATGAGGGAAAATTTTTTAATTCATATAATTGAATGATAAACTAATGATAAGTGAAACAAATACACAAGCAATGAAGCGGAGGAAGGATTTTGCTTCGACTCCGCAAGCCCCGTGCCACAACTAACATTAAATATAATCTTATGGATGCACTATGTGTGTTCATTCATTCGCAACAAACTCGCCACAGCCTTCCATCTTTTTTCCATATACATCAGTGGACTACACTCTCGGAGTGGTTGGCGTTAGGAAGGACATCCAACTGTAGAAAGTCTGCCAGATCAGATTGGAGCCTGGTGCAGCCATCTGGTTCGCCAGTCCTCAGTCAAATCGTCCAAACTATGCTATCATGGAAAGCGGACGTTAAACGATGATGATGATGAATATGGTGATCAGGTAACAGGCATTTTCTCTCCACCCTTATTTTCCTCTTAAGACAGTACATGAGGTAATGGACCAGACCCTAACCCTAACGCTAACCCACTTGTCAGAGATTTTGGGACATTGCACAATTGCGTGCAGAAGGTTTCCCTGTCCTGCTCGCATATTTGGCATGCGGGTGCCCAAAGTGTACCATTCTTTACGAGTTTATCGCAAACTGTTAAGGCTCCTCAGTAACATTGCCAAGCCAAAAACCCCAGGGAATCATTCAAGAGTCCTGGCTCGAATGTCCTTCGGAAGAGACTGGCTAGCTGAGCTTTATCGAAGCCTAGATTCTTCCCCAGACCGTCGTCATACTGAGCCTCTACCAACACTCTATAAAAAGACGAGCATCTACCAACCCTCTATAGAAAGACAAAATCCCGCCGCTGGCGTTGCTCGTGAGGCGGAGAAATTTGAGTTCCTCACTACATTCCGCTTTCCAAGCACTGAACTTTGGTCGACACTTGATTCAAGGTCCCAGTTCACTCAGACTAGTAAGTTCAGGAAGTAACGACTAAACGAACGGAGACCACACCTGTTCACCATCCAGGTAGAGCCACAGATGCCTCAGCTTCAGCGCATGTCTTCGCATCAACAGCCAAGCCATCCCTATCCCAACCTTTAGCGGGTGTTGGCAACCGACAGAGCGCTTTACAAGAGGATGTCTACCCGTCCACAAAAAGTGGAGGAGCAGCTTTTCAGTTACATTAGATGTTACTGAGGGGTTTTTAATTTCATTAGCAGTGCTTTATTGTAAGTATTGACTGCTGTGAGGTTCTTTAATAGATGGCTAGGGAATAGTTTACGTTGGGGATTTTTTTTTTTTTTTTTGCTTGTGTGCTCTGTTGTTCGTTTTTGTTTTGGCTGTGGGGCTAGTGGAGTTGGATTAGGCCATTAACTTTCTTTTGTGTCTTCTAGATGTCGTCTCTTGCCATCCTTCCTCCTGGTTCTCTGCCATTTCTTCCTCCTCCGTTTCAGTTTCCGTTGGTATCTCTTTGGTGATCTATAGGTGGCTCGGCAGGTGGGGGCATCGTCTCTTTCTCGGTGGGGAGGATGGTCCCATTTTAGCAATGTCTCCTCGACATCACTCGCAGCTTGGTCTCTCCCACTAGAATACTATCAATGATATTTTCTAGGTCAGCAGGAGCCGCCTATATCATCATTCCAAGCCCCTGCCCTTGTCAATTTTGGAGTTCCGTTGTAGTAGTTTGGAGGATAATTAATTTGTCCTCCAAGCCCGCGGTAATAGAGCCACAAGCCAAGCAGGGTCCATCTCAGGTGATATAACTCCCACCTTAATCTTGGAAGCGCCTTCCAAGATATGATGCTCTTAGAGGTTCCGTCAACAGTTTTTCTTCGTTCTTAAAACGCACTTTAATCGTGGCATATTTGGTTCCCATTGTAAGGTATGCCACGTCGTTCCTCATTGGTCTCAGACACAACTCGATAGCTTTTTTGCTGGCCATGTCCAGTTTTTTTTTACTTTTCAACAAAAACGATTTATAGATTGTTGTACATCGAAGAGCCTTATGCGTTGTCTCACTGGGAGGGGTAATTTTAGCTTCGCTCTCCTCCTTTTCTATCATTCCTTTGTATTTCGTTAATTTGTCGTGGTTACATTTTAGATTTTTGAGTGTTACACCTGTTTAAAAAAATTGAAAACGTTGCAAAAATCCGGTACAAATTCCTCATGGTTAAAAATGTTGCTTACTTTTTACTCAACCTGATATTTATATTATTTCCAACCAGTTTTACAACACATCTTTTCATAGTAAACAGAAAGCTGTTTCTGTTCTATTTAGGATTTTTCACTATCTGTACTAGATTCTATTTTGATTTTATGCAAGTTATATGGCGGCAAGTTTGTAAAATCGATAGTGCGTCGTATAAATTACTCTACTATATCATTTCTTGATCTATATGTCTGGTGTTCAAATTTACGGAGGTGACATATGCTTTGATGTATCGATAATATAAGGTTCCATGTATTGGCGCCGATTTAATCGACAAAAATAGGTAGACTTGAAGCAATTTATATATAGTTATTTTCTAGATGTTATTGCAGCATGTAATACTTTTTTAAGTAATTGAGGTCACTCGAGCTATGAGCTTATAGCAAATAAAATACTTACCCTAAACTTTGCGTTGCATTTCGAAATGCAGCTTCATTATCAAGCCTTATTAATTCACTTAGTGTGAAACCTTATAAATTATGACTATAATTAATTACTTCATCTTGAATAGTCTTAAGTATTATCATAATTGATGCCTTTCGCTCATATATTGTTAGTAATCTAACATGTACAGTAGTAGTTCCCAACCTATTTTTGGCCATACCCCACCGAATCATTTCTAAAATCCTGATGCCGCCTTCTGATATTTAATTTTTGTTATTCAAAATTTGGTTAATGTTTACAAGATTACCCGGAAACAAAATTTTAAAAATAGTGCAACGGATGTAAAGAAATTTGTAAAAAACGAATATGAAAAAAAAACAAAATGCGCGGAAAGCAACAGGGCGGGAGGACTTCGGAAAATTCACAATATCTGAGTTTTTCCCTCATAACTTTTAGGAATTCTTTTTTCAATGAAATTTTATATAGATATCTTTCAACAGGCATAGATTACGATTACAAAAAAAAAAAAAATTGTGGGAAAATTTTTCCGAGGTGTGGGGAGAGGACTTCAGTACAGTCACAAGATCCGAGTTTTTTGCCCATAGCTTTGTGAGAGTGTATCGTGGATAGCGGATATAAATCCAAATTTTAAATATTTCTCTGAATAATGACGAACTTTTTTTTTACTTGCACTACTTATAACTAAATATTTCTGCGCCCCCGACTTTGGATGATCATAACTTTCAGAAAAATTGATATTTTTAATGAAATTATCTACAAATACGTGTTATATCATGTAGATTCCGAATATGCAAGATTCGTGGGAAAACTGTTTTAGGAGGGATTGGGTTGGAGAATTGCGGAAAATTCACCGAGGTCCACTTCAATTCATCTTAACTTTCAAGAAAATGGATATTTTTTAATGAAATTATCTACAAATATACTGTTAAATATAGACGTGTAAAGCATAATTTGTTACATAATTTCTATAATAAACATGACATTGAATGGAATAATTCCCCGTTTGAACTTTTTAATTACATACATATGTGTGTGTGTGTGTCTGTGTGTGTGTGTGTGTGTGTGTGTGTGTGTGTGTGTGTGTGTGTGTGTGTGTGTTAGAAATCTACGGATGAACAAACGCACAAAACAGAAAATTATATAAATATGGACGACTTGTTCAGAAACTGTCACGAGTGGGGAACAGTTCTCAAAAATAGCCCCCAGTTGTTTTCCCCAAAAATTATCCGTCTTCGGAATCTACATAAATCGGGGTATATTTGTAGAGAATTTCATAAAAACATATCCATTTTCATGAAAGTTAGGACGAATTGAAGTGAACTCCTGTGAATTTTCCGAAATTCCCCACCCCAAACCCTCCTAAAACACTTTGCCACCAAAATTTTATATATTCGAAATTTACATGATATAATACATATTCGTAGACAATTCCATTAAAAAATATCCATTTTTCTGAAAGTTATGATCATCCAAAATCGGTGGGGGGCAGAAATCTGTATGCCTTTGAATGAAACACGAAGAGATTTCAGGTCAAGCAAATTTTTTCAACAACTTCTTTTTTTTTTTTTGACGAAGAAATTGTTGAAAAAAATTGCTTGACCTGTAAATTTTCATCTCTGTTCATATATATACGTGTGTTTTTGTATGTGTGCGTTGCCAGTACCATAAATCTATTTCTCTCTGTCTATTTATCTACCTATCTGTCTCCCTTTCTCTCCTCTCTCTTTCGCTCTTTCTCTCTCTTTCTAACTCTTTCTCTTCCTTCACTGACTTCCACTCCATTTCAACCCATTTCACATCATTCAATTTTTTCATCCCTCACCCCAACGCCATTTATTGCCTCATCAGCACTCTGCAGCACCACATTTTTCCTATGTACCTAGATATTTTTGTCGCCAGAGATAAAAGAGTCAATGCTCTTAGACACACCCACACACATAAGTCTGTCTCCAGTTTATTTTTCCATAGAGAATTAAGATGGCATTGCTTTCAATTCTATACTACATATACGCTCGCACGCACGCGCACACAAACACACACACACGTGCAAACACCACACATACACATACACTTTGTAATTACCTACATGATTTCACATACCACTAAATCGAAGGAAATAATCCATTCCCTCTTTAGTGACATCAGATCTTATGAATAAGATGAAAATGACCTGTTGTCTTCAAAGTGTCCAAAATATGATAAAATTGTCCACACAAGGGATGCAAAAATATTTTTAATAACTCATTCTCGAATTATCCCCTTTCTGCATTGGTATACTAAACATTGTGTACAAAAGGTACAACCCTACATAACCCTACGCATGCCTCACCAAAATATTACCAAAATATTCCCGGCGTTGGGAATCACGGATCTATAGTATTTGTTCGTAAAAATTATATTTTTTCTCTGTATAATATAATATTTGGGGCTTTAATAATTATCTGTTTTATCTCATTTCTTTACCTTTCACTGTTCCTTTATCTAAAATGGTACACGCAACCTCTATAATTTCCCCTCTTCAAAGATAGAAATTTCTAACTGTATTTGATGCCAACATATCTAGTTAATTCTCTTACCATTTGTATCACGGTTTCCAATTATTTCTCACTTGCAGTTTCCAAATTCATGCGATCTATTAACGAAAATTGTTCAATTGTTTTCAAGTGTCATTTGTCTCTCAGTTCAGCAGAGCTTATAGTTTGGGTTGAAGATGATACCGTAACGTAAAGAAAAAAGTGACAGACGGACAGACAGTGAGAATATGTATATGTGTGTGTTAATGTGTGTGTCTGCGCGTGCGTGCGTGTGTGTGTATAGTGTGCGCGAGCGTGGGCATGTGTGTGTAAAGAGAATTATTTCTCATACAATATTAATCTTTCAATAGTCGTTGGACACCACCTGAAGCATAGCAAGTGTTTTCAAATTGAAATACTAACAAATGACCTCTGCTAAAAATTGACATTATCACCCCACAAACAGGAAGTATTGAGGGAGAAGCAAAGGTGACCATCTGCTGAAATTTAAAAAAGAGACATATCAATCGCCACTCTCAAGCATTAGCTTAAGGGAAATTTGAGCAGAAAAGACCATCCTCTCTTCCTTGATTTTTCTTCGTTTAACGATATGATGGATGATTAACATATACTTAGAGAACGTTCAGGGAGTGAGGAAACGGAGATTATCAGTGTGAGATGACCTGTAAGAATATTAAATAATATTTACTGCCTCTAAATACCATATCTGTGGTGTAGCACTGCTATGCAAGAAAGAGTCACAAGAAAAATATTTCCTGTGTGTTACATATTTCGAATCTCTCACAAGTAATTTCAATCTCCGTCATTCGGTACACGGACAATAAGGAAAGGGAAAATTATTTGTTAATTCTGGTTTGATTGTTTGATACGAATGTAAAATATGCTTCGTTCCTTGCATTTTTTATGTAAAGTACGGGATATTATTTAAAAATTCATTCAATAGCCTAAGTAGAGGAATCACAAATTTTCCCTTCTATTATTCATCGCTGTTTATTCATCTCTATTTACTTCGTCGTTAAACGCTCACTGACAGAACACTTATTTTGCTACAATTTAGATCAATGTACTCTTCTGTTGTAAACACTTATTTTTATAATTTCCTCCCACGTTACAGAACACTACTCATATGCTCTCTCAATGGATTCGCCATAACACACGGAATATTAAATTCACACATTAATTCGACTTCAGTATGCATCTTACACACATAGCAATTCTTTATCTTCTCAACTCTCAGAGGAATAATAAAAGCATGATACGTTACTTCATCTTATTTGGAGACCTCTACATGTTTCCGCTTGAAAGGATTATTGAATTTCATCAGTAACATCAGTTCACTAGATTCAACAAATTTTAATGCCCTTTTATTAAGTGCGGCTAAGTATTTCAGTGTGTTGACCCAAAACAATACAGGGACGTGGACAGAGAAAGATACGTACGTATCATACTTATAATATACACATACATACATGCACACACCCACTCACACATCCATACATAACTGAGCCCCCATTATATATATATATATATATATGTGTGTGTGTGTGTGTGTGTGTGTGTGTGTGTGTGTGTGTGTGTGTATGTGTGTGTGTGTGTGTGTACATATATACTTATTCTAGAAGAGCTATCTATGCTATTTCCGCACACTTTTCATACTTTCAGGGACAAAATATTCCGTCACAGCCAAACAACTTACAAAGTTATTGTGAAGAGGAGGAAAATGTGTCGTGACCTCGTTTCGAATTATTTCGAGATAATTTTCTAGACATTAAATGTATTCTTTTATTCCTTTTGTTCAACTCTTTGTAAAGAGTTTTCATCCAAATACGAATGTTGTATTCTTATTGTCTGACTCCTTAACCAGTGTCACGGATATTCATTTTAACTTCAATTTTTGTATTAACTAATAAACTTGTATATATGATTCCTACAGTCACTTTCTCATTTTTTTTTCTTTTTTCATGATGGTTGGTTTTGAATGTATGCAGACGTTGTTTATTTGCTAAGTATGTACAAAATATTCTTATGGTGGAAAACTACAGAAAAAAGATTCTTATTTTAATTCTAATTTTAAGCGTATGGTCGAATAAGCAAGGAAGACAAATAATTTAGAAATAATACAAGATATAAAACAACTCATATATACATGTATACACAGTAATATGCTCACACTTATATATACATATATAAGCCTGTATGTGTAATTGCGTGTGTGTAATCACGTATAAATATATATCTGTGTATGACAAAAATTGTGCATGTATGTGTTCGTATGTACTTTACGTTAAAGTTGAGCTGCCCACATTAATATGATATCGACTGACCCATTTCAGAATATGTGTTTCAGTTATTGTTACTGTGCCGCTTCGGTGATATTTCAATCGCCAGCGACATGCTAGTAATACTGTCTTTCACATTCATGTCTCTATGGAAAATTGATCAAAGCATTTGGAAATAAATTAATAAAACTTTGATAATATAAGCTGTCTGAAACCAATATTTACGAAGACCGAGTGAAAACATTGATGTTTCAATAGTACATTTACTGACGAATATCGTAAATAGTTTAGAGCTGTAATTAAAAACAAGATAATACTGTTATTCGTATTAGATAAACAGTTTAATTTGTATAACACATTAGTCATAATGTTAAATTACTTTATGTACAGACTAAAGTATGTTTGACAAAATATATTCTATATTTGCTGTAGTGTGTTCCGTCACCATATATTGAATATTGAAATAAAGATATCTAAAAGATCAAATCATTAACTTGTCAAATAAGAAGGTATCTCACATGGAAGTGATTATAATGTATCAATGAACACTAGATTCCCTATGTTTACCATTTTATATTTACATATACTATACGGCAGTATTGTTCTTTACCATAAACTACTGCATATTGGTTAAAGTCCCATCAATATCCAGGTGAGAGTTTCAAAGGTATATCAAATATGATTACTTACGCTCATTCTAAACAGGGACATAATATACATCGGTAACGGGAATGCAAAATGTAGCCTTTGTATGTATTACAAAATTTATTAATATTTATATTTAAGCCGTTCATAATTTGATTATTTTAGAGAATTGTTTAACCAAGGAATCATTCTTATATCAGATTCCTATCTGATGACTAGCAGAATATTCATTACAATATATATAAAACAGGAAATTTTGAAAGAATTTGGTTTTATTTATTCACAATTTCATGAGTTTCATTTGCTAAGAGAAGTTAAGATATCATACATGTAGGAGAAATATGCACTATTTTGTAACACCTAATAACAAATGGAACTCATATGACGGTGTTTCACCTGGTGAAACGAGGTGTCTAAACACTTCGAAATATTGCAGCGAAAGCAACAGCAAAGCTAAAGCTGCCAACCTTCTGTAAAAAGCAACAGCAAAAAAAAAAAAAAAACATTACTGTGAGGTTCATAAAACTAGACACCATGGGAGAGCAACAATTGCTACACTTGTCATATTCCCTGTAAATACTGATAAGAAAAAAAATTCTCCAAACTATCAGAAGTCATTAACTCAATAAAATGGTAACGTTTTCCTTGATGAATTATTGTTCACCCGTTTTCCCTCTTCGGGGCGAGTTTATGTCTGGAGAGAGATCAGAGACGCCATCAGAACTGACTCTTGTTTAGTCCTCACCTTGTAGCATAGAGATAGTCTCCGATGATTTAGTTAGCTATATCATGGAAATCTTTTGACACTTTATTTGTTCCAGGTTGCAAGTTAACGGCAAGCATTACCTGACGTGACTGAGTACCTCCATTCTATGTAAAAACATTGATCTCCAATAGTAGTACAATTTTCCAGGCGATAATGCGCCGATTTGCGCGGCTAACTTTATTCAAATATGGTACAAAGAGCATAAAAGTGAAATAGACCAGTTTGATTGGTCTCCCAATTCAGCGGAGCTCAATATAATCAAGAATTTGTGATGCATTTTGGAGTGGCACCTTTGAAAGTGCTTAAAATACCCTTAACAACCGTTCATAATTTACCCAAGTCAATTCTTCGTCATATTAAATCTGTAATATATGCCACAATTGGACCTGTGCCGTAAAAAAAATCATAGAACGTCTGTTAAACAAGGTGTTTACGTTATATCGTTAAACACATTTCGATATGCAAATGTACATTTCACATGTGTGGACATTATATATTGAATATCTTGTAGTTGGCCTTTGAAGTTAGGTTTTATGTATGGTGAGATGTCTGCTTGGTATATGCAAATATTCTGTGTATGCTATATGTTAAATATATATCTAATTAGTATGTTGCAAGAAGTTAGGAGACAAGTTTCTCTTAGACGCATTCGTTTAGACAGGACGTGCCATATCTGAGAACAATGTGTTGAATACCATCGTTAACTTCCAAATAAATGTACAGCTTTTAGTATAAGCGAATGTAAGCTGCTGCACTGTGTTCTATGAACTGTTTAATTAAAATTTTATGTTGCATTATTATGTGACTACCGATATCATAGATGTTATTGAAGAGGTATGGTATCGGTGTGCAACGTATGGCATTTTACGCATAGCGTACACTATTAAATATTGATGAAGGCGTACCTAACTCTTCACAATCACTGTATCTAATCATTCGGAATGGTATCTTATACAATAGCTTCACTGTATGCATTACAACTGAATTTATCTATATGTTTTCATATTATGACATCCAGGGAACAATGAATATATGTTGTGAGGATTTTTAATTTATAAGGTATCTCTGTATTTGTTTGTGTGAAATATTTTGTTATCATCTGAAAGGAAAACATATTCAGTTGACTATATTTATAATAGACACTGCATGGGTAAGGGTGATTTAAGCATATATGAAGCAGCATATCAACTACACTTCAACAAATATATCACCTTAGGGGGCATGAAACGCTAGGCGCTCAATCTTACTAATGGATATTACCTGACAATAAATGATGTTACGTAATCTATTATATTTTATATATATATATATATATATGTATATATATATATGTATATATATATATGTATATATATATATGTATATATATATATGTATATATGCACACAAAAATACTTATACTCAATCTTATATACGAACATGTACACATTCACCTATGCTTATATAAATATAAGTCAATGTGTATGCGTCTGTGTATACATAGAATAACATAAATCAATGATGCATAGCGAACGATAAGAATGTTCAACGAATTCCGTTGAAATGCGTATGCGAGTTTGAGAAATTGTCATACACGCCGATTGGAATAATATATAACTCGATTGTGTGTATCTGAAATATTCGTGGAATGTCAAGTATGGATTTTCAATGATTTTGTAATAAGGTGACCTAAGGAAAATAAACTTATAAAGTGCTATGAAATCTATTAATGCGATAGGCTTCACAGATTCGGTTACCTTATTAAGTAGATATTTCATGTCTAACATAGAGATAAATAGCAAGATAGCGACATGGACTGAAAACAAAACATATAAGAAAAAATATGTTGTAAATCCTCTTAAACTGATCTGTTGTCCGTCGATTGAAAGTAATTATTAATCGCTGCCTTTCATTACGTTTGTATTTAGTATAGACATTTTATTTACACTACACACAAGACAACTTTTCAAAACAGGTGCAACGCTTCAAATCACGAACGAAATATGCACAAAATGCTGAATAAAAACACGACTGCAACATACCACTTCTATTGAATATGTAATTATTTGCATAAAATATATTCATCCACGTAGTGTTATTTGAACGTTTCCAGCGAAACACTAAATATTTCAGGATATTTGTATAATAAATTCACCATTTCATGCTTTTTAATCATTTCCATTTGGAAAGTGATTGGTAAATAAACTTATTTGCTAAATTTTATTTTGTTGACTACAATAAATTCTATTGTGCCAAGATATATGAGTGCATACATGTGTGCTAATATACATGTTCATGAGGGCGGCGAAGTAGCACAAAACGTTAGCACGCTGGACGAAATGCTTAGCGATATTTCGTCTGCCGCTACGTTCTGAGTTCGAATTCTGCCGAGATCGACTTTGCCTTTCATCCTTTCGGGGTCGATTAAATAAGTACCAGTTACACACTTAATCTCCTTGTCTGTCCTTGTTTGTTACCTCTATGTTTAGCCCCCTGTGGGCAATAAAGAAATAAATAGACATGTGTGTGTGTAAATATCCTTTTTGACAGAACCATCGACATTTCCAATCCAGAAATTCAAACTGGTTTTCTGATATGTATGTATGTATGTATGTATATATCTATTACTCTCTCTTTCTTTCTCTCTCTCTCTCTCTCTCTCTCTCTCTCTCTCTCTCTCTCTCTCTCTCTCTCTCTCTCTCTCTCTTTCTATATACATATATATATATATATATATATATATATATATATATATATATATGATTGCATGTATATGTATGTATATATACATACATTGATATATATATATATATATATATATATATATATATATATATATATATATATAATACATTGATTGCATTATGTCGAGGCATTCCTCTAATGAAAACATCTAGAGCGTTCAAAGTTTACACTGATGGAATCGTCGGAAATTATCAAGCAGTTTGAAAAATGGACAGGACTACAAGGAAAGCTCGGAAAAAACATGTATGTAGTGTTATGTTTGTGAGGTGATTGCTTATTAAATATAAAATCACAGAAAGAATAAAGAAAACTGTGTAAGTTTCGAGGCTAGTGGATTGGTAATCTAAGATCAAGTGATACAGAGAAAAAATTAACGTCAATCATTCTACTATCGTTTAAATATGTCGGCTATTACGGTCGATATATATGCGCGCGCTGAAGCAAAGGGAAATATATTGCTTCATGTGCAGTTGATAAACGAATAACTATTATGGACGCTTACACAAAACATCTATGGTAAGAGAGGTCAAATAAGTGATGGATGGAACTATGCTAACAATAAAATGGTTACTTCGAAGCGAATGAATATCAGGCTGTATACATATCCCTACGAAGATATTCCACACAATGAATGAATGAAATAAAATGAAGTTTGAGAGAGAATATTTGTTCGTTACCTCATATGAACATAATTGTGATTACTTTCTTACTTTTTATGGAGGAATAGGGTGAGGACAGTATGTTTGCAAGACTTCGGAGATAATGATCTCGATGCAATTAAAGTTCCCCTTAAATTCTTAACGTTCAGTTGATGTAGGACAATATACCTTTATTCCACATATCCGATATACTGAAGAGACATAGGGACCTTAGAATGGATGAGACGAGGCCATTTAGATCTATGGAGCAAAGGTCACAATAGCCGTGGTGTAAAACTGAGATTCAGGTCGCAGCATATCTTGACCACAGATTTGGTAACTGATTTCCTAACAAACAGATGATTGTCTACCTTAATAATTCAATCTATGATGTCCAAATGACTAACTAAAATCTCTTAGAGATGTGAGCACAATTTTTTTTTTTTTGTTATTATCCTTTTATTTTTCAGAGCGCTCGGTCTTGTTTGCTCTGGTTGATTCTGTGGGAGCGGATAGCAACCTAACCTGTTTTCAAAGGTCACGTAGGGTCTCTTTCT
This sequence comes from Octopus bimaculoides, assembly GCF_046866305.1. Lineage (NCBI taxonomy): Eukaryota > Metazoa > Mollusca > Cephalopoda > Octopoda > Octopodidae > Octopus > Octopus bimaculoides. The sequence goes on from NC_142931.1 coordinate 36,818,567, forward strand.
GTACATTATAAGTTTTGATACTTTGTTGTCAATTATCGTGAAAGACATTCAACATCCAAGTACCCATCTTATATTGTTAGTTGTCCCCAGCAGAGCCGTTTATTGGGCTTGCTCTGCTCTCATGTCGATCCCTATTTCTCTGACATATTTCTCGAACTGGTTGGTAGTGCTCCAAGTTCTCCTATAACTACAGAAAAGACACAGAATCTCCTCGTAGTCCACATTTTTGCAATTTCGTCTTTAGAAGTCTGTACGATTCAATGTTTTTCTAGTTTTTCCTCACTTGTATGTGCCGTCCCTGGTATTGCAATATCTATACTTTTGGTCTATTTTTTTTCTTTTATCTGCAATATCTGTTCTCCGAGGATCGATTATGGTGTCACATTGGATTGCGAAATTCTATAGTGTCTTATATTCATTGTTCTTGGTGACTTCTGGTTTATGTTCGTACCATTATTATTATTATTATTAGTAGTAGTAGTAGTAGTAGTAGTAGTAGTAGTAGTAGTAGTAGTAGTAGTAGTAGTAGTAGTAGTATTGAAGGCAGTGAGCTGTCAGGACTTTCAGCATGTCAGGCGAAATGATTTCGTTTGTCTCTGCGTTCTGAGCTCAGATTTTTGCCTCTCGTCATTTAAGGTTCGAGCAAACACTGAACTCGATATAATGAACTTTGCACCTCGCCCGAAATTGCTAGCCTTGCGTCATTATTATTGTTCTACCGAAATCTAATTTATCTTCCATCTTTTGGGGGCCGGTGAAATAATTACTAGTTACGGACCAGGCTCAATATATTCGATTGACCCCTGAACAGAATTTCAGACCTTGTGCCTATAGTTGAAAGGATTATTATTATCATCATCCTCATTCTTCATATTATTATTGAGTGATAGAGCAGCACATGACATCAAAATGACACTGGAGTACAAATATACGAAGCCTAATATGCCAATCATGACTTATTATTATTACCATTGTTGTTGTTGTTGTTGTTCTTCTTCTTAAGGTGGTGAGCTGGCTTATGCTCAGCGAGCTTAATGTATAGCGGCATCTCGTCCGCCGCTACGTTCTGAGTAAAATTCCGCCGAGGTCGACTTTGCCTTGCATCTTATCAGGGTCGATAAATTAAGTACCACTGAAACACTGGAGTCGATGTAATCAAGTAGTCCCTTCAAAAAATTTTCAGGCCTTGTGCTTTTAGTAGAAATGGATATCATTATCGTTGTTGTTGTTGGTGATGATAATGATGATGATGATGATGATGATGATGATGATGATGATGATGATGATGATGATGTTACTGTTATTGTTAACATATTACAAAACACATCATATATGTAATGAAAAGGCATCGGAGAGGCGATGCATACCCTGCACGCACACATGGATTTATTTTAATATTCTCAGACAAATTCATATTTCAAGAAAATAACATCTAGTGTTATGTACTCTGCTTATCATTTATGCATATGTAACAAAGAAAAAAAAAACATTTTGATTCACCAAATCAAAATTTAATGAGTTCTTACATTCACCCAATAATCAATTCTGCCAAATTTGGTGAAAATCCGTTCAACCGTTTTCCAGTAATTTTCCAAAAACACAGACAAACAGACCAAGACGAGCGACTATAATATCCTGCTATCGCTTAAGCGCGCAGCGTAAATGTATGTATACATATATGTATATATATATATATATATATATATATATATATATATATATATATATATATATATATATATATATATATATGTGTGTGTGTGTGTGTGTGTGTGTACGTATGTATGTATATATATATATATATATATATATATATATATATATATATATATATATATATATATACATATTATATATATATATATATATATATATATATATATATATATATATATATATATATATATATATATATATACATACATATATATGATATGTATAACATTTTTCATTTAACAAAAAAGAAAACATGCAATAACATTTCAAATTTTAGCAAAAGAAAATAAGACACATATGTAAAAATGTTGACATGACTCTCATTCTATAGATATTAATGAATATTTTTAACTTGATAGAATCCAACTACATTCATCAAAATCAAACGTTCCTAGCGTTAACAATTTTCGTTTATTAATTTTGAGCATACAATATATCTTTCAAATTTTCACATTTATAAATCCACTGGATTGTCCTCGTAATTCTGCATAATCCTAAGATTTCCCCAAATCAGAATTCATCTCTGAAAATAATGCAATCTATTTCTGTATGTTCGTTTCCTACTCTGTACAGATGTAGCACACATTGTATTGTTTTATACTCTTACACTGTCTCAAATGTTTATTAACCCTTAGAGTTTAAAAAAGAAAACGTTACTAGTATAGTTATAATAATTATTGTTATTATTATTTAAGACGGCGAGCTGGCAGGATCGCTACCGTGCCAGACAAAATGAAAAGAGGCATTTCGTCCACCTTTACGCTCTGGGTTCAAATTTCGCCGAGTCTGACTTTGCCTTTCATCCTTTCGGGATCGATAAATAAAGTACCAGTGCAACACTGAGGTTGATGTAATCGACAAGTCCCCTTCTCCCAAATTTCAGGCCTTATAGAAAGGATTATAATTATTAATAGTAGTAATAGTTGTTGCTTTTATCATTAGATAACAAGAAAACTTTTATATTTATTTCATTATGCATCTACACCTACAAAATATATATTCCCATGTATCCTCTCATAAGTAAACAATAATTTATACAATTTCTAAAGAACAGGCTCATGCAGTCTTAAAACACGCTCGAATAGAGAGATGTGTGGCGGGTGTGTTTGTTTGAAATGTACCTTTATCTCTTTCAGTATCTCTGTATGTCTATAAGTATATATTGAATATAGATTTATTTATATTTTTCTACTTGTTATGATAAATGGCAATATAATTTAAATTCAGAGTTTGATTGTATAATATTGAATGGAGAAGATAGCATTATTTCTTTAGTTATTTACTTATTTATTCTAGGTTTAATCTTTGAAAAGCGTCTTCCTAATCCCATATGTTATATTATTTGACAGATTAAAATTGCATATTTTATATACACAGCGGCATAAAAGTTTCCTGAATATACACTTAGGCACATGCATAAAGACACAGACAAACACACAAAAAATATATATATATACATATGATTACGCACATACATTGAATCGCATATAAATGTGCGTGTATGTGTGTGTGTGTATGTGTGTGTGTGTGTATGTGTGTGTGCATGTGTGTGTGTGTGTGTGAGTGTGTGTGTGTGTGTGTTGGTGTGTAGGAGTTTCTGTATTTTCGTATTTTTCACTACAGAGTCACGAATACTAATCACTTTACATTTATAACATACTAATATGTTAATATTCATGTTTTGAATCCTACACTGTTATCACTGGTTTCACGTCATATATATATATATATATATATATATATATATATATATATATATAAATTAAAAACGTAAAATTAAAACGGAACACAAAGGATTCCGCGGTACACGTGTTTCAAGCTTTATACACAAACAGTCGTTGCATCATTATATGAGTATATAATTGATATTCAGGATGGTTTTAAGCTATCTTCAGCCGCAAATATATTCTTTACCAAGATTATATCACAAAGAAGAAATCACAAAGAAGAAATCACAAAGAAAAAAGAAAAAGGGGATGTCCACTTGGATGGGATGTCCATTGTAATATCCATTGTAATATGCTTATCCTTTAAGTTGATACATTTACATAAAAGTTCATCGGACGGATTTCGGAATACCGATGAACAAGACCACTACATCATATTAAACTTTGAAGGCTATACTTTTGTAATCTAAAAACAGGAAATTGCCATAATATACCTGATGAACAAGAGAGACAGTGACGCTCTTGTAATCCCAAGGTGCAACCGCATGTGTAGGTTATGTCATGTTTCAATGGGAGACTGCATGTGATTAGCAGCTGTCGTAAAATGTCGTCGTGGTACTACCTCCCTGTGCGGCACGATGTTTTTGCTAAAACAAATTACTATGCCATCCGCAATAAAGACTGTGCTTAAATAAACTTAGAAAATCTCTCTGTTATGGAATACATTCATAAACACCAACTCAAAGAATACTGGTGGAATATTCCCATCAAAATCTCTGTCAAATGTAAGCATAACAGGCCGAATATTTTTGTTTAGGACAGTGGGGCAAAGGTATGTACCATCATACAGGTTAGCTGACCTGCAGATATAAATATCTCTTGAAAATCAAAGTAAAAAAGGATATCTATAGATTTTCTCAAGATCCAAATGTGAATTTGTCTGTGTTAACTACATCCCAAAGATGGAGCCTTGTATCTTTGTTGGAAACCAGTACCCTCTTCAGTGGAAGATTTATAATAATTAAAAAATAGAAGAGATTTTCACACTTGCATACAAACATATGCAAACAATGAGCAATCTCAAAATAGTTATACACAAAACATTTCACTTATCATCTACTATTAATATTGGTTTCAAATTTTGAAAGAATGCCAGCAATTTTGGGAAAGGGAAAGTTGTCCCTGCCCATCTACTCCGCGTTTCGAAGGCAAGAACAATACGTTTGTTTTTACTGTCGTAATTTTACTTGTTTTTACTGTTTTTATTGTTTTTACTGTATTGTTTTTACTGTATTGTCCTCACGGTCCTGTTCTTGTTAACACTTTCACCCACCGCAAAAAATTCAAAATTTTATTCAATTTGTTTTTCGGGAAGGACTGTTCCAATGAAGTCGCGTATTGTCCTTGACTTCGAAACGCGGAGTAGATGGACAGGGACAACTGACGAAGGGATATACTCTTTATGTTGTATGTCTCGTTTCTCTGTTTGTTTCATTCGTTGTTCGAAAACAGTTCGTTTTCTGATTTCGTTTTTATGTTTTCGTTTTTCGTTTCTCGTTGTGTTTAACGTTTTTTTTCATGTACTCTACCCATATATGCATGTATGTATACATATAGATGTACGTATGTATATATATGCATGGATATATGCATATATCTATATATTTATATTATTATATGATCGAACGCCAGGCATCCTTTTCCAAGCATGTTTTATCTCTCTGTCTCTCTCTCTCTCTCTATATATATATATATATATATATATATATATATATATATACATATATATATATATATCCCATAAAATTACAGGTATATATACACACACACACATACATATATATACGTCGTGGTGTGTGTGTGCGCGGCGCGTGCGAGTTTGCGTGTGTGTATGTGAGTATATATATATATATATATATATATATACATTTATACATATTTGAAAAGAGTCGTCAGAATTTTGGAATAACTTCTTTCATTTATTTTATACATATATTAGCAATTTCCTTCGTCTTTCGAACTTGTCAAATATAATTCTGTGAAAATACAGAGATCTTGCTTATTTATATAAAAACAGGTATTTTGGGGGGTTTTGTTTATAACAGAACATTGTTTTGTTTTGTTTTTTGTTTTTTGGGGGTGAGGCTTTGGAGACAATGGAAGATGTATAAGCAGATAGATAGATAGACAGGCAGATAGAGAGATAGATAGATAGACTGATAGTCAGACAGATAGAGAGATGGATGTGGTAAAAGTGTCAAAAAAAAAAGTTAAAAGCTTGTTTACTACTTACTGTATTGTTTTGAGAGGGTTTCTGGGGATGGTACATCTATATATATATATATATATATATAACAATTCAAATAGAATCAAGTTCTTGAAAAGACATACACCATGTAAGGTTGGATAAACCTGTCGTGCGCCCTATGTTTGATAAATATACAGGATATTCCGGTTGTTCACTCAGAGAAAACCAGTGATATGAGTATTTAGCGCTTAGGGACTGGTCCAAAACAGGCGCTACGTTGAATTGTACTTTGTTGCTATACTCTAGGGTTTCAGAGGTCGTAAATTTTTTGTATTATAATCAAGCGAATCATAACATACGATGGATAATTGTCGGTTCATTACAACTGTTTCTTACGTATCTTTTTAATGGAGATCATTACTCCATTTCAAAACCGTAATCATCAGATGAAGCGTAATTTTAAGAATAAAAGAATATCCGAAGAATACAGCAGGGACGTGGCTGAAGTCTGTCGAGGCCAACTTTGAAATGCGAGAATGACTAGCAAACTAAGCCGGTGAGGTTAAAAATATAGTTTGTCAAAAGTGTGTAATATGATATCTAATGTCAGTGACTCGGGTGAGGAGAAGCCTGCTAGACTGGTTCTTAGGTAGGCATATATATATATATATATATATATATATAACATTGATAATCTACAAGTAATATATATATATATATATATATATATATATATATATATATATATATATATATATATATATATATATATATATATATTACTTGTAGATTATCAATGTTACCAATATTTCATGCAAAAAATTCCCAAGTTTCAAGCGTTTCAGCTAAGAATGATGGCGATCCATTTCTTGGGCTTTTGATGATAAAATGCCCGAGTCCTCTGCCTCCGATATAGTTTAATTGAAGTAAGAAGTTACGTTAAAACACATCCTTATATTTATGGATACAACATACGTCTTAAACCAATACTTTCATAATTATATGTGCATGTGTGCAGAAATAGTTCTCTAGGTTTTTGAACGTACATAATTTCGAAATATTGGAAGCTTTTTCCATGAAATGCGTAATGTTGAACATTCACACTCTCACTTTACCCTCGCAGTGTACGCATACGCAGTCCATCCCACCGTTTATATATATATATACATATGCATAAAGTTTGGTAGTTTCTACGACGGGCGAAATGCTTGGAGCCATTTCGTCAGATTCCGCTGAGATCGATTTTGGCTTTGAACCTTCTGTTCTCTAGGGTCGATCTCACCCCAAAACTTCAGTACTTGGTTCCTTGACAGGGCCAATATCTTCATGGACAAATGGAAATGGACGTCTTAGCCTCTATTCTCTATTAAAATTCCTCAAACCCAACCCTGTCCTTTGATTCACTCCCTCCGTCCTCTCATTCGATTTCTTAACTCTTTCACTTCTCTTTCCTGGAGTCCATTAACCTTCATGAATATTTATGCACGCCTACCAACACTTCCAATCTTTCTTTCTTCTTTTCTCACATGTTCTCCTCTTGTTTCTCTTTACCCTCTACTTCTCTTTATAGTTCTCTCTCCTCCTCTCCTTCTCTCTATACGTATTTTTCCTCCTAATATATATCTATTGCATTGGACATATTTCCTGCACTCGTGTATGTACATATGCGCGTATGCCTGTCAGAAAAGTAGCACAATACTTTCCTTAAAATATATACTTTTCTCAAAATGTATACCTGGAAAACTATTTAATTTACATTGTTATATAGCTATTGTATATCTCTATATTGTGCAATATACTAAGTACATTAATATTTTATTAACGACAATTTTTTTTACGATATGTAGTGTATTCAGGTCTGGATTAAGAGCAGTTTTCTATGTATACACTAGTTGGTACAATTCCGGGTAATATTTATCGAAGGGGAACCCCTTTTACAACCGGTGAAATGATAATTACCATTTACCTCCAAGATTCAATATTATCGATCATTTTTCTACCTAAAGATTTGTTGTTTTTGTTGGTTTGGTGTGCCTCTACAAGAAATCAAAACGGGCTATATAATCCGCAATGTTACCATCCCAAATTATGCATACAATCAATTTAAATGCTATATCTTGTTGCATTATCTCTCAGGAAAATTGCATCGGGCCATAACTTCTTTGACTCATACCGAGTACCATGATTCTTTGTATTGTCTATTTCTAAATATATCCACTCCTAAAATATTTTCATCAAACGTGCTTTCCATGTCTTCGTTAATAATTCAAACCCATCTCCACTACCTCTCAGAAAATAAGCTTTCCGTTCCAATCTTCTGCGTTATTATACCACTTACTGACAATGCAACATTCGCGTGTTCCGTTTTGCACTTCCTATTCTATTTAATCCGATACCCACTGAAACATCAAAGGTTTTCATCTAGTTACCCTATTTCCAGACAATACCTTTCATATAATCCATGGATTCTTTATAAAATTAAAATTGGAGTTTAAGATGTGTTTGAGATTTTTATTTTTGTATTAAATGACATCATAAATATGTGCTACAATTTTCCAACTGGTAACTGATCTACATCGTTTTCAAATATCAGTTAGGATAAGCTGTTCATGATTACGATATATGAACCCACACACACACGCACACACACATGGAGTAAATAAGTCTTCATATAACCAGTCCTGCGTAACACGATATTTGCTCACTACATTTATTTTTTAGGGATTATGTATATTTGTGTACCTCAGAATAAAAAGTTGTTGAAACACCTGTCTCTTCCTATCTAATACTACCATTTTTACCAGATTCCGCCACCTTACCGTCCTTCGCCGCTAACAAACTTATTTACTGTTTATAATACTGCTTGTAGCGCTATCTCTATATATTACACCAACTGCTCGACTCGTCCGTCAAATAACTTTTCCGGTCTGTATATCACTCTACTCTGTTCCTTGTTCAGATAATCTATTCACCGGCCTTCTGCAGATTTTTGTATTCAGTTTAAATAAAAATTCATCATCTCTATCCAGATATTCACTATGGATTCAATGAAGTATCAATTTCCTTTCATACCCAGGACACCAATTTACACGTGTTTGCAATCGTGCATTCTAGGCTCGTGCAACAAGCTAAAAAAACGAGAGAAAAAGCAATGTTATATAAAATACATACTGATAGCATCACACAAACGTACTACACAAACACTGAAATAATACTGCCATACAAATAGTAAACAGACACTAAAAATCCTAAATGTATAAACACGCTCAAGCATGTCAAGTAGACAGCACCATTATATATATATGTATGTATGTATGTATGCATGTATTATGTATACATGTATGTATATATATATTTACATATATATATATATGCATGCATTATGTATACATGTATGTATATATATATTTACATATATATATATATATATATATATATATATATATATATATATATATATATATATATATATATATATATATATATATATACATATATATATATACATATATATATATACATATACATATATTACATACAAATATGAGGGATGACCACTAAGTGGACATTCCTTATGCTAGATGTAGACCCCATATGGTCTGACCAAAAAGAAAAGATTGTTCTCAAGAAAATTTAACAAACGCCAGAACGTAAGCGAGCAAGACAAATGAAAAGATACAAAATATGAAGATTAATCACAAACCCGGTTTCATTGTTACCCCTTACGTAATACTTACGTAAATGTCCGCAAGTCATAGTAAAACTTAATTTGTAGAACTATACACGAGGCGTCTGCATTAGATTTAACATGCATATAGTTCTACCAATTAGATTTGGAGTTATATTTCAAAAGTCTCCTTTTTGGCGTCCACTTAGTGGTCATCGCTCTTCAATGTATGTAATATAATATTTTCTGAATCTTCAGATTTTTCAATATTCGAACGCAGTATAGCTGTAAAAAACTGCAGAAACATCGTGTCTATACTTTTATAAGATGAAATTATTGCTACCAGCTGTAGCTACGGGAATCGAACCCGTGACACTCAGACACCGGCTGAGTGTTCTACCACTAAGGCCCTATGACCGTCCCGGGAATAGTTGGCAGAGATGGATGAAATATACGTATATACGTAAATATATTTATATGCGTATATGTGCGTATGTGTGCGTATCCAAATGTGATCGGACATCGGTGGAGACTGCGCCTATTCCTGGCCGACCACGTTCCGCCATTGATGACGACACTATCCTTAAAGTGGAAGCCACCATTTTGGAGGACCACCCCTTAACTATTCGGTAACTAGGCCAAACGTATCAGACAGAATGAAACACAGGTCCAGCACTGTGATTCTTAGACTTAAGTTCAGTCGAAGTAATGGAAGCATGATAACTCAGCACCTCCAAAGAAGGCTCGTGTCCAACCCTCATTAGGCAAGGTGATGCTCACAGTCTTTTGGGACCAGCGTGGAGTAGTGATGATGAATTTTCTGGCAAGAAACACCACAATTAACGGGGTATATGTTGCTTCTCTGCTGCAGAGATTGTGGGACGCCATCAAAACAAAAATGTGTAGCATGTTGACCAAAGTAGTTCGGCTTCCCTAAGACAACGCCCCACTTCACAATGTAGATCTTGCCCAAGTGAAAAGTACACTCCTACAACTATTAAATCCTTCCTAATCCCCCTTACTCTCCCAATCTTGCACTATTTGAATCTTAACTCTTTCCAGCCATGCAGTTTTTTTTGAAGGGGTGGCACTTTTTAGACGATGATGACGAACTTATATCCGATGGTAAAGTCTTGGCTCCAGGTACACCCTACCGACCTCTAGAGGCGAGGTCTTCACAACTGCACAAAGCAATGTGAGAAGTGTGTCACCATGGAGAGAAGGACTAATAATTATGACAAGTTTCATTTATCCCAGTTCTCGGGAAGTGGCTAAGGGAAAATGTTTAATGAACACACCTCGTATGTACACAGATCTTAGCAGAGCAAACACGGAAACAAACCCAATAATAAACAGGCAATCAATCTAATTTCCCATGCTCATATACATATAGTCAGTTGGGAATTAACGGCACAAAAAACGCGCCCAAATATTCAAAGCATCCTACCATTCCAGACACGCACGTACACACGTCTCGTATACATATATAGTTAGTTAGATAGATATACAGAGAGACAAAGATAGATAGATTTATCCAGCTAAGCTTGTGGTTCTCAAGTGGGATCCATATGGCCCCTGAGAGTTCATATAAGATTTAGTAATGGTAGGGTCTACACAACCAAATAGTAAATTGAGGATCCACAAACGTATTTCAGAGCCTCTGAAAAAAATTGCTCTAGATATATGGTTTGGTATCTCCTGCAAGAAACAGTTAGGTTTCTTTCTCTAACATTTTAGATAGTTCAATTTACATAAGTTAAAGGTGAAAGACAAGATAGGAATTTTGAAAAACTAGTTTTTAAACTTCGGATGGGGGTCTTCCAGAGTGAAGTAGTAATCAAAGGGCTCCATCGATAAAAATAAGTGAGAACTATAAATAGTTGAGTTAAGCCATCATCGATACAGATGCAATGTAGAGAAACATGGTCAATATAGTCTTCTAACAAGGAGACCAAAAGTTACGGCTTTGAATGTATACGTCTGCTCGCATAAACAATATTCATATATCATATATCCCATTCAATATTTCAGGACTAATGAGATAAAATATTGATTAACCATGTTAATATGAAACACACTTTTTTTCAAGAACTTGT
>NC_142931.1:36834960-36864960 GCF_046866305.1 Octopus bimaculoides
AAAATTCTAATTTAAAATGAAATACCAAATCTTGAATTAAAACACACTCAGCTACTTTACGCTTTACACTACTTTAAGGCGCTACATACAGCTTAATAACCAACGTTTGTTTCTGAACTTCGTATAAATTATTTTTAGTCCACGCCCAAAAGACAACACGATAGACTTAATAGTACCTGTATATATTTTAATGCAGCATAATGAAATAACAATAACAAATATCAAACAATATACTGATAATTGTTGTTGGTTTTACCATTATGTGTAATGTTTCGTCTTACGTCATTATCCACTGTATAGGTAAAAGAAAAATTCCAAATACTAATCAAATATTGTGATGACAAACAAGTTTCACATACATTGCTCACAATCAATACTCAAGCATACAGATTTGGTTGAAGTAAATGATAAAGGATGTTATTTTCGTGTGAAAAATTATTTTTAGATGTCTGTGGAGATGATTCATGTATTGACAAAATGTATGATTAATATCTACGCATCAGAAAACTATAACAATTTTAGCAGACGGCTTTTTCAATTTTGGTTAGGCAAATTGAAATAGAGGTCACTTGTTGACACCAATTTGACGAAGCTATAATATCTACTCTTCAATTCCATCCCAATGAACATGACAGGAGTATAGATATTACATGGTTGTAACAAATAAAAGTAAGTATATTATAGACAGCAATTCTGTGAGTTCTATTTTTTTTAATAATATCCAAACTTTCTTCTTCTATTTCTGACACATGAATATGAAATAAATTCAAATCTGGTAGCAAATATTTGTAGACAATATTTTATACTGACGAATGAAAGAAAAAAGATATTTCAGTGCAAATTAACACCTAGATTGATACGGACGCCTGTGAGAAAATACAACTGTTACTGATATTAATAATAGTAGCATGAATTAGAACAAAATAACAAATATATACTATTTATTCCACCTTATTATGTATCTCATATTTATCGACCACCAATTGAAGAAACAGTATTTCTGCACTGGAGGCGAGAAATAAGAACAAAATGCATTTTATTAGATATGCTGTCAGCCATGCTTTCCATGGGCATTATAATGTGGTTTCTCATTTAGGTAATAGGCCAGAAATTTTGAGTAGAGGGAATTAGTTGATACCATTTTTACTAGTACTTGATTGATAATTTATTCTATCAAATCCGTGGGATAAAATTTCAGAGTGTAAAATTCGAAGCACCTCACCATGTTTTATAGGTTTATGAATACATAAAGTTATATGATTTGGTGTTATACAAAGAGGTGCTGAAAATTTCCGGAATTTCGGTAAAAGAAAATAAAGGATGATCCGTTATGATTTTATTCAACATATTCTCCTCCCAGATTCACACACAATGCAACAGTTCTTCAGATTTTCTAAGCCCTGTTAAAGAACTCGTATGTATTAAAGGATAGTTTGTTTTTTACTTTTATCTGAAATATCAATTCTTCAGAAGAATTGGGATAACGGTCTCCATCACATGGTTACAAAGGCGAAAATAGTAATTTTCTTTAAATATGGTACACTTAGTTAATCGACTCAAACCTGAAATACTCATTAAATTGATGGCAAGAATGTTTGAGAGCTAAAATCTCCTTTTTAAAACTAGGAACACAAAATGGAAATAATTGGATACTATAACATATTCAAACTGCTTCCTAACGATATTTGCTAAACTACGCACCACATCCCCATAACTAGAAATACTACTGTTTGACCACCTAATCTCTGAATGTAATTTTTTAGCACCGGCGGAGTATAAATCAAGACATGACAGAGTTGGCTACTGTCTACACTAGTTGATATGTCGGCATTATTAAATCAAAACTGCTAACAACCTGAGGGTATAAGTGAGCTAGAAAGTGTAACAATTCTTTAGGACTTTCCAGCAATACAGACAGAACAATCAAAGCTAATAAAGTAGATATTGTTGTGACAGGAAAAAAAAAACAACAAAGAAGTTTGTTTATTGATTGAAATGAGTATTCTTTGTTGTCATATCTGGGAAAAACAATTTGACAAGCTCAGAAAATACGAAGATTTATGTTTCATCTTTAACTTGCTTCACTCGTTTGACCGCAGCCATGCTAGAGAACTGCCTTGAAGGGTTTAAATCGAACAAATCGATCCCATGATATTTCTTAAACCTAATACTTATTCTATCGGACCCTATTGCCAAACCACTGGTTTACGGGGAGGTAAACATACCAACACCGGTTTTTAAGCTGTGATGGGGGCAGACACAGACATAGAGACGCACATCGATATAAATACACACACGCGCGCACACACATACATATATATATACATATATATATATATATATATATATATATATATATATATATATATATATATATATATATATATATATATATATATATATATATATACATACATATATATATATATATATATATATATATATATATATATATATATATATATATATATATATATATATATATATATATATATATATATATATATATATATATATATATATATATATATATATACATATTCTAATCGATGTATCAATACAAAAAGATAACAACGTTTCTCTAAAAGAAACGGAGAAACTTTTAAAATACAAAAAAAAACTAGAAATACAGGTAACTCGATTGTGGAGTCTAAAAGCAGATACAATTCCCATCATAGTAGGCGCATTAAGTATGATAAAAATATTCAGACAAACACATAACAAAAACAAAACTAACAAGTATATATAACATACAGAAAATAGCAGTACTACGCACCACATACATCCTACGTAAAACATGTTCAATACAGTAAAAAACAAGGTATCATAACAAACCACAGCACATACCCAAGGCACATAGAACTGCGCACGTCAGTGCAGTGAAAAACGTTATAAAACTAAGATTACTGAATAATAATAATAATAATAATAATAATAATAATAATAATAATAATAAGAAGAAGAAGAAGAAGAAGAAGAAGAAGAAGAAGAAGAAGAAGAAGAAGAAGAAGAAGAAGAAGAAGAAGAAGAAGAAGAAGAAGAAGAAGAAGAAGAAGAAGAAGAAGAAGAAGAAGAATTTATAATAAGTTATGATAATAATATGAGTTAGTCCTTTCCAAGGCAAAGTTGAGCTCTCTCATTGATCGCTAGTAGTAGTAAAAACATTTGACCGCTGCTGACCACAACGGTGTGACGCTTCATTTGCTTCCTGATCGCACAGGAATACGATGCCCCATCACTGCTACTACCAATACTACTACTACTACTATCACCACCACCACCACCACCGCTACCACCACCACCACTACATCAACTAACACAATCACTATCATCACTACTACTACTACTACTACTACTACTACTACTAATAATAATAATAATAATAATAATAATAATAATAATAATAATTCCTGGCTAAGAAGGAATATATTCACAGACACGACAGAACTGGGACCTATATACACTGGAAGCTATGCCAACACTATGTAATAACAACAGAAAAAAAGATGGTATAAACACACGCCAGAAAAGGTCACAGAAAACGAGAAAGCAACCATACTCTGGGATATGCCAATACACACAGATAGAGAAATTAAGGCAAATAGACAAGATATAGTTGTCAAAGATCATGTAGAAAAAAAAATGCATTCTAATTGATGTATCAATACCAGCAGATGACAACGTTTCTCTAAAAGAAATGGAAAAACTTTCAAAATACAAAGACCTGGAAATAGAGGTAACTCGAATGTGGAATCTAAAAACAGAAACAATTCCTATTATAGTAGGTGCCTTAGGTATAATTAAAAAAATATTCAGACAAATACATAACAAAAACACCAGGACTTACAAATATATATAACATACAGAAAATTGCACTACTGGGCACTGCACACATCCTAGGCAAAACACTTTCAATACAGTAACCATAAGAGCACCACAGCAAACCACAGCACATACCCAAGGCGCACAGAGCTGCGCTCGGTAGTGAAGTGAAAGCACGTTATAAAAATAAAACTACTGAACAATAATAATAATAATAATAATACTATTATGCATAGATTCAACAGTAAGGGCAAAATTTGAAACGGCGATAGAAAGCTCTGCAGACAAAGACAAATACAACAACAACAGTAACAACACAGGAAACTAATATAGCCTGTCAGCCAGCCCATCCCTCTCGGATCCTGTTGCTACTGAACATAGCCTAGCTAGTGACAAAAACAGCAACGGTAAAAACGCCGTGTCTACAGGGGTAAGGACAAAAGGAAGGGCCTTGGATTTTCATACGCTGAGCCTGTCCACCGAAGATCAGGAGTGAAAAATGGGCTTTCTGGGAAGCAATTCAGGATGATGGAAAAACACACCTAACATCTCAGAAGAAGCACAGATTAGATAGTATAATTCTATATGTAGCTGTTCATGCGAACAGTGCAGAGAATTGGTGCCACCCCTGCCTTGCTTAGACCGGTGTAACCTCTGCGTCTGTGGGAGGACAATGGCAAATTACATAGGGCGAACTTGGCGTAACTGGTGCTTGATAGCAACATACACCAGAAAAAAATAATGGACGAAAAGGGGAAGGCAAAATCCAATAGGTCTTTGGTTTTCAGGCAGACAAGGTTTTAGAGTAACGAAGGTCGAACATAGTAACTTTTAGGTGGGACAAACAAGAGTGCCAAATAATCGATCTGGCAGTGCCAGAAAATCAACATATTATCATGAAAGAAAGAGAAATGATTGGTAAATATGGAGACCTGAGGATTGAGATAGACAAGATGTGGCACCTACATAAAAAATTGAGATCGCCAAAATGTGGTGCCTGCATAAAGATTGTCCTTATTGTTATCGAAGCATTGGGTTCAACACCACCCATCCTGAAGAAACATCTGGAAACTTTAGAAACATCCTACAGTCTAGGTGTATAGCAAAAATCAGCGTTACTTGGAACCGCCACCATATTGCATTAAGTACTGTCTGTCTGAGGTTCTTGTTCTGACTTGACAGACAATACAAACCCCCGGTAGACACGATATCTTCAACAGTATCCAATATAACGATACTGGATACTGTACGGTGTCTTAAATGATGATGATGATGATGATGACGATGATAATGATGACGACAATGGCGACGACGACGAGAACAACAACGACAACAAAAACAATAGTAGTAGTAGTAGTAGCGGCAGAGGTAGCAGCAGCAGCAGCAGCAGCAGCAGCAGCAGTAGCAGTAGTAGTAGTAGTAGTAGTAGTAGTAGTAGTAGTATTTTCTACTCAAGGCACAAGGCCTGAAATTTTGGAGGAGGAGGCCAGTTGATTAGATCGACCCCGGTCGGCAACGGGTACTAAATTTATCGACTCCAAAAGGATGAAAGCCAAATTCGACTTCGGTGGAATTTGGAGTGAAAACGTAAAGGCAGACGAAATACCGGTAAGCATTTTGCCCGGCGTGCTGTCGTTTCTGCCACCTCGCCGTCAAAAGACAATCTTTCTAGCGCATTGGTGATGCTGGTAACTTGCTGCATTTTATTGTTTCTAACTTGGACACGAGGTGAGCATTTTCAAGGGGGAGTTTAGTCAACACCACTGAATTTAGTTCCCCACGGGTACATTATTTTATCGCTCCTGATCTCTGTAGGACGTTGATGATTGTTTTCATGGGGACTGCGATCTTGTTTGTTTCTGTTTGTTCATAATCCTCTCTTTATAGAGGTCTTCATTCTCTTTTCTTTTTCCATTTGTCATTCCCAACAATAGGATGTAACAAATATCTCTCCCGTATCACAATGGCGTACGATTCATTAATGCTACACTTTGTAATTGTTATGCGAATCAGAATTTGCTGCTGTTGTGGTCATATTTCAATTACCTTAATTGCACTTTTGCAGTTACGAGTCTGACCTCTGCAATAGATATACGACTACTTCATGTTGCTTCCGTAGCTCAATGTGATATTTAGATTAATATGCACCGAAAAGCTGCCTCACAGAACCCTCAAGCTTAGTTCTTTATGTTTATAAGAATTTTCTTAGAGGTAGAGGGAAAAGAAAGTGAGAATTATATTAATGTCTATTACTAGAATCAGTTTTCAAATGAATTGTTTCTTTTGGCAAGATGAGAGTTTTTATGTTTATATGTCTGGATGCTGTCGCTATCGATAATATTTTATTCAGTTGCTGTTTCTGTGTTCACAGCAGTACCAATGGATAGAAATAAGGTTGATAAATAGTGACCATAAATTATATTATTTTTCTTGTGACATATCTACACTTTATATATGGATTTGACTTGCCCTGCTCAGGCAGCATATTATATCCCACTTCCTTTACGTCGTGCATTTCATCTATCAGGATATTGCTGATATTTGCACAAACATGAACTGACTGTTGTCTAGCATGTGTGATGATTCTCTTTGTAAGACTAACATTTGCTTTGTTTATACTCACTTCTTTACATTGTTCCTAAATAAAAACGACTGTGTACTACACAAACGGAAATATGAAAAGGCAGTAAGCAGAGCGATTGGAAAGCTAAGGCACGCCGATATAGTCGGAGCGATGCAAGAAGCAAGAGCCGTTCCAGGGTTGCACAATTTCAAGCCATTTTGCATGAGCAGCGTACAAGTGATGACAGTGAGAAAAGAGGAAGAAGAAAGGCGAAATGTGCATTTGGTGCAATGTAGTCAACAGGGACATTGCCTCAGATGGGAGCCAATCGCAGAATCTCATTGAAGGAAATTTGGACTTGGGAACAAGCAAAAACATCCTTCCTGACTAAGTTTATTTTCGACGCTTTACCTTCAACGGCAAATGTCCGGTGCGACATACAAACGGTTGATGAATGTAGATGCGGAGATAAAGGGACGGTGAGATATGTTCTGTGAAATTTCAGGCTAGCACAAGACAGATATACATGACGTCACAATTAAGCCCTCGGTGTCATAAGCACACTACCCAAGGAGAAGGTCAAGGAATATAATAGGGGAGAATACCCAAAATTGGAAAAGCGCGGAAAAATATACTTCCAGGAAGGAAAAGGACATAAGGCCAGGCCTTCAAATAAAATATACGTGACAGATGAAAGATGGAAGATATACTAGTAGCTGGCCGCGGATTTGGAAAGACTGTTGATATTTCCACTCATAAAAACAACAAAAAGACCGGATTTAATCCTATGGAACACAGATCGGAGAACTAGAACTGATGCAGAGCAACGGAAGGAGAATAGGAAATAGAAAGTAATCGAAGAGTGCGGAGAACAGGGATGGACTGTCGAGTGTTACTATTTGGCAGTGGGGGCTAGAGGCTTCATAGACAGGAAAATGACGACGTTATTTAAAAACAAGATTTGCATTTTCGAGCTCAGAGCTGCGAAAAGTGAAAAGGAGTATGCAGAAGGCAGTCGGAAAAACCGGCTTCTATATATGGCTGAAGCGAGAAGACCCAAAATGGCTTGAAAGCTATAACATGCCGACTGGGAAAGAGCGACGCTAGGTGAGGCTGGCTGACACTTAAGCAATATCACTGTTTGACAAGTAGGCCAAGGCTGCAGTCTCGTTCATAGCGCACTCTCCTCCAACATCGAACGCTTGTACCACTAAACAACTGATCAGTTCTGGCTGCTGGAACTGAAACAAACACGACACTGTTGGAAGGCAGGTTTAGAGAGGGTGCGGGCTAATACTACACACCTTTCCCCTCCATTGGTCAGTTGAAGCTGATGCTGAGCGCTGGAGCCTACTGGCGAGTATTTAAAGGGAAATTTGGCAGGATGAACAGTCGCCCGCTGACAATCATGCACTCAACACCAGAGCTGAATACACCCCACGAAAGTGGCGGGGGGAACATCGAAAACGATAGAGGTGTAGGGGCGTGGTTCTTCCTGAAGATGCCTTTAGCCACTGGATTCTATAAAAGAGCGATAGAGGTAGCGAATCACGAAACGTGGTTGGAGTTCCTCCCTAATCTTCTCAGCATTGTCAGTTTATATAGCAAGATATTCTTTTCGCTACAACAACGTAAGAATGTGACAATGCAGCGAAGCAGAAAGAAGAGATGAACCGATGATTTATAGCTTACCAGAGATGTTACAGTACAGGAACTGGCCGATTCCGCTTTCTATATAACTTTTGTTTAGATGAAAGAATGTGATAATATGGAAACTAAGCAGTACCAAAATTAAGAATTTACAAGATTATAGTCAAAAGTTTTTTGTTTTCTCAATAGCAATTTTATCAACCCTGCAAATAAACCTTACAGGAAACTTACACTGCATTCACTACAATGCACAATGCAATATTTCCTAAAAGAAAGTTACTCCGCACTACTCAGTATGTAAACAACCAACGGTTTTCTGCCCCAAACAAAACTACTGATAAAGGTCGATGAATATCAAGCCAGGTTATTGTGACTCCAGAAACAGTGTGGATGTGATATTTTCACAAAATAACATGTAAAGAATATCCACGTTAATATAACAACAATGGAGATGGTTGTGTGGTATATCATATGAAACCATTTGCTTTGTATTTGGATGTCGAACATTAACTACAATAAATTATACTCAGAAACACAATGAATTTTACGTTTTTATGTCTGCCAATCATTTCATTATTCTACGAAATAACCTCAAGAGCTCATGAGAAGCCACATTTCTTAAAATGTGATATTGGTGTATAACAAACAGAATGCTATGTGACACTGGCTTACAAACAGACCGCATGGTATCATTTAATAAACCCCAAACAGTACAACACTATACAAATGATCGACATTATTACACTTATAACCGGCATATAGAAGTAGCTGTTGAATTGTATAACTTATTGCAATTAAGAAATATTTCTCTCAATGCCTATGTAGTGACTGCATATGTAATGTTCACTAAACATTTTATAATGTAATGGACAAAATGTGTAAATGAATCGACGCATCCATGTCCCCGAACATAGTCATATTAGAATCTTTAAATATTATTGTCGCATTTTCATATGACACCATTCAACTTCATGTAATTTACCCGGATTTTCGAAGATATAACTATTTGTGTTGCTGGAATTATTTGTGAAAAAGTGAATGCAGGACGATAATCGAAATAATGTTGCTGCAATAGAAGGAAAAAATACATGGACTTGCCAGTTATAGCTGTCGATTCTATTATTTTATATTGAAGACGTTTTGACATATGACTTACAGTGAATGAATTGTTGATGTATACACACACACACACACACACACACACACACACACACACACACAAACACACACACATATATATATATATACATATACACGCACACATACACACACACACGTATATATGTATATGTATGTATCAATGTAGGAAGGTGAGAGAGAAAATGAAAGTGGGAGACAAAACTGTAAAGGAATAAGCTAGATTGTTTACAAAAGATGTTAGAAAAATATAAAAATAATATCAAATGTGGCTTGTGCTTGTGCACTTCAGCAGATGTTCCTAGCTACATTCATGCAGATTCGCAAACATCTCACAAGCGCATGCACATAAATAAGTAAATGTATGAGGTTGTTAATGTGTTTCTCCGTTTTACCTTCGCCCGTATGCGAGTAAGTGCCTGTATTTGTATAGGTTTATTCATTAGAGGAAGAGAAATAAGGCAACAGATAGGCAGATAGATTGATAAGATTGTATCTGAAATTGGTAGCAATTCCCCTGATAAATAGCATGTTAATCTTTAAATGGAATAGTAGTGAGAATCAGAACTAAAATAAATATAAGAAAACTAGTAGTAAAACGTTCTTGTGTATGAAGCTGCAAAAAAAAAAAATTAAACTTTTACAACATGAAAAGAAGAGAAGACACATCAGCTTAAAAAGTGTATGTAAAGATCCATTAGTATTAGCCATTTATATGACGATTATATGTGTATTTATATATATATGTATAATATCGACACACATAAATATATGTATATACGCACGTTATTATATAAATATATGCATATATATATATATATATATATATATATATATATATATATATATATATATATATATACACACACAAGCACACACAGATACAGACATACACACGCACACGTGCACACACACACATACATACACACACACACACACCACACACCACACACACACACTCATATATATATATATATATATAAACACATATACTCTTATAAAATAATTCAAAACAAGCATTTGATACAAAACAAACACACCATTGCACATACATCCACAAATATGTGTATCTACATATATGGCTGCTTGTATGTAGGTTTATGCATACATGCGTTTGTATGTGTGCGCATGTATATATCTACCTGTATGTATCAAATTAGAAAATATATTTCAAGTTTACTCATATACATACTTTTTTGATGGGTAAACATGTCTCTACATGACTATACATTTGCAAATGTATGAACGTTTTAATCTCTATCCTCTTCTCTCTCACTCCTGCCCTGTCACTCTTCATCTGTGACTCTTTCTCCCTCTCCCTCCCTCTCTCTCCTCTCTCCCTCTTTCTCACTCTCTCTCCCACACTATATATATATATATATATATATATTTATATAAACAGACACATACACTCGTGTATATGTGGTTATACATGAATACACATACAAAAGCATGTCTATAATTCAATCGAAGCTACTTTCGGAAATCAATTTACGTTAACTTTTTGCATGATATTTTTTTTGCTGATTTGCCATATCCATTTCTATTATTATGACTGTATTTATATAATACACTTTTCTCGTTTTGACATAATATATTTCTTGCTATATATTTATAACATTTTATTCTTGTATATACGTGTGTGAAAGTGTGTCTAAAAGGCATGGACCTCTGTCAGTGACGACGAGTAAAACTTACGCAGTCGATCAAATAATCTCTTTCAATTAGCGCGTAAGAGATTGAGCTTTTAGACATGTGCACTCTCTCACTTATTTCTCGGATGAAATCGAACTGGCATCCAATGAAATGTATAAGCATATTTATTATAGAGTGATTCCCCCGGTATTCAAACTCTCCGTCTACCCATTTTCGTTGGTAATCGTGTGTAAATCCATCACTGGAAATATGTTACGAATAACCGTAATGTCAATGCCAATTACATTTGACGTATTAATCTCATCGGAAGAAATATCATTTTTGTTAACGATAATTCATAAATTATATTGCAGAGGTAAAATAGTACAATGAAACGTGTATGTAGCATTTCGTGGTGAAAAGATTTGATAGATTATTTACAAAGATGTGAGAAACTTTCCCGCCAGGTACACGATGTAGGTGAGTTGTAACACATGATTGAATCTCGTTTTGTCATCCCAAATTGGTGTTTCTATTGGTTTTAATATATAGGCAAAAAAAATCACTTTCAGGATCAGGATTCTAACATAGATTGCATAAGAAGCTCACATTTAAGGCCGTGTCACTACAGCTCAGAATATTCGTCATAACCTTAAATGTAATTTCATTGAACTAATGGCAGTAAAGTGATTATACACATCACTGAGACACATTCAGAAACAGTACCAACCATCGGTTATATATATATATATATATATATATATATATGTATACAGAGAGAGAGAGAGAGAGACAGAGAGAGAGAGAGAGAGAGAGAGAGAGAGAGAGAGAGATAGATAGACACACACATATATGTAGCCAGTCATACACACTGAAGACGGGTAATCACCCAGAAACCCGTATCACGTAAGGTTAAAGATGATAGCGATAACCGCCCTCGCAATTATTAATCGGACACAGACTTTGTCGTTAACCAGCTAGAATAGATGTCTTCTTGGGGATAAAAACAACAGTAACCCCATCCTGTGTATGTATGCATATATGTATATGCATTCTGATGCTTTGAAGTTTGAAACTATTGAGATAATTAATGTCATAGGGCAAAGTAACTACCGACTAGATCCTAAAAAATATTATTATGAAGATTAGATTTTATAATCGGTGCTATTGACTCTTCCTTGTGAGTTGATTATAAAATCTGAAATCGTTTCTCTGCCCCAAAAATTTACAATCTACCCTTTTTCCAGGCTGGTCTCAAATATTTCCCCCCATAGGACCTGTTCCAACCAATTCGAAGTGTCTCCCACATGTTAAACACTCACTCATGCATGCACACACACACACACACACACACACACACACACACATACACACACATACACACACACACACATACACACACACACACACAAACGCATGTATGCACACACACACACACACATAGTGGTATGTAAATGTGTAACAATTCATCAGCTGAAGTTAATTTACAAATATGTAAAATGCGCGCGTGATCAGTCAGCCAATTTTGGTAATGAAATCTCGATATGTTATGTCTGAAAAGATTTATAATCGATTTCTTTTGGTTGTTGAAACAAATCATATAATCCGAAGTAACGCAAAATAGATTGAAGCTGAGTGTAATATTATTTTCAGGGAGGGGCAAACCAGCTTAGATTATAACCATCAATAAGAACGTTTAATCAACATGGCATATGAAATCGAATTTTGACGAAAATACTTCATACAGTCTAGCCTTTTTGGACGGCGAGCAATTTTATGGGAGGAAAATATTCTAATTATGAAAATTATATAATATATCGAAGATATATATTCTGTTGCTTTGAAGTTTGGAACTATTGAGATAAGCAACGGCAAGAGCTAAATGAAGAAGTACCACCGACAATTTTCAATGTTATTACAAAATATTCAGAATTTTTCTTTAACCCATGTCCAGAGGGACTGGAACTGGGAAATAGAATATTCCTTGTGTTTCGGATAGTAGAAACAATGTTTCAGATACGTGCGTTTTGTTACATAAAGTTTCTTCCACTTCCATGCATGAATGAGGCAGATTCTGGAAATTCAACTCCTATGCAAAATAGAATTCCCTAATTATAGAGATGTTCCTATTTCGATACTTTCAACTTAGCCGTTAGTGCGGGGATTATGTTAATGTACGTTCTCGATTGCCCTGTCATAATAGAAAGGAAGCTGCTCATACGAGAATAACTGACCTTAACAATGATGATGATCATGAACATGATAATAATAATAATTATCATTTCTACTAATGGCACGGAGATCTTGTGGGAGGATACTACTCAATTTATCGACAGCGAAAGGATGAAAAGCAAAGTCGACATCGGCGGAATTTTAATGCAGAACATCATGACAGACGGAATGCCGCTAAGCATTTTACCCAGAGTGCTAACGATTTTCCCAGCTCGCTGCCTGCAAATGAAAGAGCAACTGAGGAGGGAGTATAAGTGTACTAGAGTGCAACGAGATAATGGTAAAGGAAATGTAAGAGCAACTGAGAATGGACTATTTTCCGAAGACTGAGGTTTGTGCTGCGCTCAAAATTGACTGGATGGAATACAATCCAAGCAGTTAACACGTAGTCGATAGATTCACTTCGGTATGGAGAGGGAATTATAAAATGGCAACAGAAAGAAATCAAGAAAATGGATACCATGACCAGAAAAATGTTAACAGTACACAGAGCCTTCCGACCTATGAGTGACACTGATAGGCTGTACTTGTCCAGGGTAGTATATAAAAAAATGCCACTGTTGAAACACGCAAAGAAGACCGGCATCATCAAAACTGAAAATTGTGTAACTAAAGAAAACTTTAAACAATAAATAAACAAAAAAAAAAATGAAAAAGCATCGGTTTGCAAGAGATGAGAACAACCAAGACAGATAGAGAAGACTGGTGGCTATGGATGAGGAGTGACCTGGAGACAGAAGCAGAAGCACTCATTTGTGCAGCTCAGGAACAATATATGGACCAATTATATTAAGTGCAGAATAGACAACACTACCGATACCGAGAAATGCAGTATGTGTGATGAGAGGGGTGAAACAGTATAGTACATCGTTAGCGAATGCCCGAAATTGACACAAGTCGAATACAAACGATACCATGACAATGTAGCAATATTGATCCATTAGGAGCTCTGTGGAAACCACGCCCTACAAAGAGCAAAAGACGTGGTATAAACAATAAGAAGAAGAAGAAGAAGAAGAAGAAGAAGAAGAAGAAGAACAACAACAACAACAACAACAACAACAACAGCAACAACAACAACAACAACAATGACAACAACAACAGCAACAACAACAACGACAAAAAGAAGAAACTAGCATATCACTATGATTCAAAGACTTTAGATGTTTTTTAGAGAATTGTTTATACGTTTACTAAAACTTTGAGATGTTTACAGATTTTTATATCTAAAGTACGGTGTGATGTTCCGTAGTTAGATTCTCAAATCGTAAATGCGATGTGATGTTTTATAGATAGATTAGTATAGTTTTTTTTACCAAAACTTTGATAAAGTTGTTCATGGATTTCTACATGTTAGCTATTCTATGCACAACCTGTCGACGTTCCTAAAAAAAAAAATCTAGATTTTTATGCATGAATTTGTCCCCATGCTGGAATATCGGCGACGTTACCTGCTTCCTCTTCGACCCCCCCTCCACACACACACTCTCACTCTCTCTCTCTCCTATTTTGTCTTCAGTGCTGTTATAAGCATTCGCGACGATAGGATGGCTATTTAACTGCCTTCCAAACATGCGTAAACCTTTTCTTTTACTTCAGACAATGAAATATCACTGTCTGTGATTCAAAGACTTGCGAAGTTTTTTAGAGAATTGTCTATATGTTTGCTAAAACATCGAACTTTTTAGAGATCTTTATATCTCAACTATAATGCGATGTTCCATAGATAGATCCCTTTATCGTAAATACGATGTGATGTTTTATAGATAGTTTACTATAGTTTTGCGAAAACTTTGAGATGTGGTTCATAGATTTCTATCTATATCTTAGCTATGCTATGCCCATCTTGTTAGTACTCCTGTCAAATATTTATATATATATATATATATATATATATATATATATATATATATATATATATATATATATATATATATATATATATACATAAAGAGACAGCGAGAGAGAGAGAGAGAGAAATAAAGATCTCTGTATGAGTTTTCGTACGCCTATTTTACGTGAGATTTATATGACGGATTAACGGGAAATCTCTAAAGTACTGGAAATATTGTGGGCCTGAACTACTATACCTTGAGTAGCTTTTCTGTCAGCAAAGTTTGTCACATGCAACTCCTTGACTTTCTACCCATTGACAGAAATAAAGTGAACATATGGCAGACAAATTTCAAACAAGAAATCAGTGACTCTATCCGTAATCAAACATGATGTAACAAAAGATACAATACAATAATTTAGCTAGTGAAAATAATAAAGAACTACTTACCTACACAGTTCTAATAGAGGATGCTACCTTCAATATTTTATGGCAATATACTCTAGGTTTAGGCTCATAATATTCGAAAGATAACCTAGAGTTCCAGTGGACTCTCATTCTGAAAAACACATTTCTATTCAGTAACTTCTTTATTGCATCATAACAGTATGACCTTTAATACCATCACAAGAATTTCTTTTTGTATTGACAAGAAAATTACAATATTGATATGGAGAACAGGAAATGCAACAGAATATACAAGTCTACTTCAAATTACAAGATTATCATGTCGAATTTTTTAACATCGGATAGAAAAAAATATATACTTATTTCTTTGTTGGTGAGAGAGACGTACTGGATGAAAATACATCCTGAAATATTCAGTTACATTCTATGTTGAGGATATAAGAAATTATATTATTGACATTTTCGGGTGAACTCTATATCAGTGTATATATACACACGGGCTGGCCGAAAATGACAATGCCCTAATAATTAGACAAAAAGAAGAAAAAAAAACAGTCCACGTTTTGCTTCAAATCAATTTATCTTTCAATATGTTTTTTAATCAATTCAATTAAGTTTGAGCAAAGCAAAGTAAAATATAATGTTTCATTGACATGTAACATTGAATATATCTCCGGGTTTTCCGGATCGAACCTACGTCTGTCGATTTCTTCACGGACGTTAATTTCTTCATGAACCGCTAATTTATTCATGAACCACCATTTTCAATCCTCTATGTATTAACCAAGTACTAGAAATATATATCAAGGAATAACACATTTTTGTAACCAAAACATCTCAGCAATAAAAGCAAAACAATGTGTTTTATCAAAGAATAAAATATTGAACAGAATCAAAATTATTCTTTCATGAAGTGGTACGCAGACGCATTTACGTGTGTTTGTGAGCGTTTATGCTTGTACATAAATTGTACATAAATTATATTATATATAAATTCCATATGTATGCATATATATATATATTTATACATATATACATAGGAACAAACACACACATCTATATAAATATATACAGGGATTGGACAAAATAATGGAAACACCGAGCATCAAAACACTATAATTTTGAAATATCTATAAAACCATGAAAAGCGTATTTATGTTTATGTTTTTTTGATTTATTATTAGTGTTGCTTGATATGTTTTGCTAAAATTGCTGTTTCTTTTCAGATATCATCAGTAAAAGGTAATTAGAATTCAATTAAATGACAGATCTATCGTATGACAGGCACTAGCATAACGAAAACAGCCGAAATATTTGTTATATCAAGAAGTACTGTCTCGAGTGTAACGACAGCCTTTGAGAAAGAGAGAAAAAACATACTCATCGAAGCAAGATTCTGGAAGAAAACCAAAACTTTCAGATAGGGACCGTAGGACT
This sequence comes from Octopus bimaculoides, assembly GCF_046866305.1. Lineage (NCBI taxonomy): Eukaryota > Metazoa > Mollusca > Cephalopoda > Octopoda > Octopodidae > Octopus > Octopus bimaculoides. The sequence continues at coordinate 36,851,679 of NC_142931.1, forward strand.
CTTATGCTAATTGTTAGAAAGGATCACAGAAATACAGCTCCCAAAACTACTGCAGAGCTTAATGACCACTTCATAAACACTGGTTCCACATAAACTGTTCGCTGGGAGCTGCACAAAGCCTGATTTTATCGGAGTGCCGCAATCAGAAAACCACTACTTCCCCCCCCCACCAAAAAAAACCTTGCAAAGCGTTTAGAGTGGAGTAAAAACCTACAGATTCGGTCCCTAGAGCAGTGGAAAAATGTTATTTTCTAGGACGAGTCATCCTTTACTTATTTCCGAACACCGGCCGAGTATACATGTGGAGACAGTCAAAAGAAGCATTTGACGCATACTGCTCTCTTCCACTGGCCCATTGGTTTCCGTTCATGGCAAAATTAATAGTCCAGACTATTTAAGCATTTTACCTGATCAAATTCATCCTATATTTGCGGAACTGTTTCCGGAGGGAAGCGCAATCTTTCAGGATGATAATGCACCAATTCACACAGCTAAATTTGTTACTGAATGACACGAGGAAAATTCTAGTGACATTGAACATCTTATCTGGCCACCACAGTCCCCAGATCTCGACATTATTCAACATGTATGGTGCATTTTAGAAAAACAAGTAACGAGTCGATATCCTCCACCACCATCACTACAAGAACTGGAGACTATTTTAGCTGAAGAACGGACAAAAATTCCTTTGGAAACAATTCCAACTTTGTCCGAGTCCATGCCTCGTAGAATTCAAGCATTAATTACTACCAAAGGCGATCCTACTCCATATCAAAATAAATTTGTTTGAAATTTTAAGGTGTTTCCATTATTCTGTCCAACCATTGTATCTATCTATGTATGTATGTATATATATATATATATATACATATATATATATATATATATATATATATATATATATATATATATATATATATATATATATATATATATATATATATATATATATATATATATATATGTATATATATATATATATATATATATATATATATATATATATATATATATATATATATATATATATATATGTATGTATGTATGTATGTATATATATACGTATGTGTATATTATTATTATTATCGATGCAGTGACGTATGTTAAATTAAAGAGCATTAAATGAAGCAATGAATGCAGATTTTATTTGTGTATTTTCTTTATATTTTTACGTAAATTACATCTTACGTAGTACTAATTATCTATTTTAGCAGTCATTATTTTCATAGTCTGATAAACCTTACCTTTAGGTAGAACAGTTTAATCATCAATTAAGTTATTACTGCTGAAAGGCATGCAATAAGTGATGTACATAGAATAAATGAATGAATTTTCCTTAGGTCCAATTGTGCATTTAAAATAACCTAAAAATATATTTTCTGAGCCAGCTACTAAAAGGCGATAGTTCGGAAATAAACCCTGGAACATAAATATAGTGAGTGGCATGCAGAAACATGTCTTCATTTTGTGCTAGTCCTGTACGAAAAATTGTTGTTATTGTTATTGTTGTTTTTGTTGGTGTTGCTAGATTTGTTAATTTTTCCACTGTTGTTTTTATTAACGTTGCTTTTGTCTCTTCAGTCACTTCTGTTCATGTTGTCCTCATTATTGTCTTTTTTTTTTTTTTACCTAAATGTTGGAATGCAGCGACAATAGAGCCCCTGAAATATCATAATAGGATGAGCAAAAGGAACTAACCATTAGAAAGTTGGTTCAATAAAGTACAGTTGAGCCGAACCTTATACAACATTCAAGTGCAGAAATCATATTAGGGAAAGAGCAAAGCAGTTGCATTGATGTCCTCTTGAAAACTGAGGATCACGCACAAAAATATTTTGTGTCACTCCAATGGATCTCCGACGTTCTTCTCAAGAAGAACTGTCAAGTTAATGGTATCGGGTGTTCCATCTGACGCGAATATCTGGTTGATCGTAGCCTGCGATGCTTTAGAGGACGTCAAACGAAGGAGAATCTAGAAGACATCAGGGACGAACCTGGAAATCTTGCTTCAATTGAAGCCCGAAAACGCAGAAAAGTTCCGGCCCTTATACAGCTGCCCAACGAGGTCGAACTACGTGTTGTCGTAGAAGGTAGTAAATATAAATACGATCTCGACAGAAGGCATCTTAGAGCCTTCTGCCCAAAAGATGGTTTGAAATCCAAGGCCACCACTACGATCATCACTGACAACAAAGACAATATGCCGCTTCTGCATCATCATCATCAACATCATCATCGTCGTCGCGTAAACAATAGCAACAACAACCACAACAACACCAAAAACTATAACAACAGCATGGTCTGCAGGAAACAAACATTAACATTTGTTCGAGCCACAACAGCAACACCAACCACAATACTAGCAATCAGGATGCTGGGAAAAACTGCCTGGTACTCCATCCGGGCATTTATTAAGCAGAATATTTGCTGTAGCGCATCTTTTATACCAAGACAAAACAATGTACATGATAACACTGCCAATCAATTAAGATTAGAAGCTATGAAAGCCACTGCCTGGTACTGCATCCGGGCATTATTAAGCAGAATATTTGCTGTAGCGCATCTTTTATACCAAGACAAAACAATGTACATGATAACACTGCCAATCAATTAAGATTAGAAGCTATGAAAGCCACTGCCTGGTACTGCATCCGGGCATTATTAAGCAGAATATTTGCTTTAGCCCATCTTTTATACCAAGACAAAACAATGTACATGATAACGCTTCCAATCAATTAAGATCAGAATCCATGAGAACCACTGCCTGGTACTGCATCCGAGCATAGACTGTTGGAAATGAAAAGAATCCTAACATCGGGCTACAACACGTTCACTTAGAAGCCAAGAACCCGCCTAAGTATCCTAGCTGTCCCTAATACCACTGTTTCTTGCAGCTGTACTAAACTGGGTTTTATGCTTATTTCCTCTATCCAGCAGTTCATATCTTTATGGATAATTACCAATGCACTTATAACTACCGAGATACATTTTACCCGCACTTTCCATAGATTTTGCAATTCAATCATTATGTAATATCAGATAATTAACAAACAGAGACCCAAATTCAAGTTAATTATATTAATATAGATAATTACAATGTACTGCTCCAGTAAAAATGTAAACAAGCTAACTATTCAACTGAATCAAATTTTGCCGTGCACATCATTGTTTAGTTTGTTGCAATAAATTGATTATTATTATATGCATTGATACTGCGACACATTAGAGTGGAAATGATTGTTGCATTGGTATTACGACAAATATTTGCTGAAAGATAACCTCGACAATAAAATATACTACAACTGGACATTCGAAAAGAAACATATTTTATTTTACTCAATAAGTTTTGTAACATTACACGCCGTTACACACATGTATATTCTAGACAAAATCACAGGTGCACTCACACAAGCACATACATACATACATACAAATATACATACATACATACAAACATACATACATACATACATACATACATACATGCATATATGCACGCGTGTGTTTTTATATATACTCTCCAAAGAGAATGTACAGGAAAATCAAGCCGGTGATGAAAACCCAAACTCCTTTTGGAATAATGTTACTAATGATACTAAGTAAATTTAGGTAATAAAATAGAAATTAAATATTAATCTGTAGAAATAAAGTTAATTGCTGCCTATGCTACAAGCGGTACTAATTTGTGGTATATGGGGAAATACTGAATACATTATTTTCTAAATGTTACGCAAAAATAAAGCAGAAAAAAAATCATAATAGTTATTATAATACTTACATATGTACAATCTTTCAACTACATTTCAATTGTAATTTTTGAAAGGACAGACAACACATTACAAAATTATTTTATATATTTTAGAAAATAGATACAACATAAATTGTTACAGATGCATTATTCCTTGAATCAAAAACACCATTTTAATATATACAACAAACAAAATCCGTTGCCATAATATTAAGCATGATTAGCGATTAACAGTTGGTAATTAAGCATTGTTCATTATATATTTCACAATAAACAAAAGATCGTTGGTGAAAGTAGATCGTTAGTGAATTCATTCTATTTATTTTAATCAAATTTAATTTCAGAAGAAAAAAAAGTCGTGACTGTTAGTATAATTTCTTTAATTAAAATAATTACTTGTCTTTGTACATTTCTTTAATAGAATATGCCACTTAAATATGTACACACAGAGGCATAGGTGTTGGGTTAGAATACATGTATACATAGGTATATGCATACTAGTGTATGAACACATTGATACATTTTAATAAGTCATAGCTCTTGTTTCTCCATAAGATTTCATCTTTTACAACATTTTGAAGTTATAAACCATCAATACACAGGTCTGTTTCGCTTTGTCACATGTTTTCCCTATTACAACATTAACATTATCAGGCGTCCGTCCTTATACTATACTTTACTTTATTCGCTTAACTTTTCTTTGAATATCATTCCTCCCTAAACCCCATGAACCCAACCTCTGTCATGATTCACACACCCATGTCGTATCGATGTGTAACATTTCATTTGTCCAACAACAAATGCATTTTGTAATAGCAGTGGAGGTACTGTTTCCTCATAATCTGATTCTTTGGTTTCCAACTTTATTATTATGTCTAGTATTTACTATTTTGCTACACCTTTGAAACTATATAAGCAACGCCAAATATAAATCAAAATGCTGAAAATCTCGAAAATAGTAGTACAGAAAACAACAACAAGGATAGTAATGACGGTTATATCAAAGGCACTAATGATAATCATAGAAGCAATAAAGGAAAAATTAGGAATTGGACTGCTTGCGGCGGAATAGAAAACAGTGCGGCAAAGAATTGTAGTTGTAAGGACAGATAAGCATGTACTCTGAGAAATTAATACTTTCATAAGAATGTAATATACAAATGTACAGTTAGAACGCAAGCAGATGCATATTGTAACTACATTGCATCATTCAAAAAAATAGCTAAATTTAAGTAAGAAGAATATATGTGCGCATATATATATATAAAGTAACAAAAAACAGCATTACGTGATATAAAACCTAAAAGCAAAGAATCAGTTATCACTAATTATTACTGGGGGTTCTAGGGAGCACTTATATAGCTAGAAATAAGACGGCGAGCTGGCAGAAACGTTAGCACGCCGGGCGAAATGCTTAGCGGTATTTCGTCTACCGTTACGTTCTGAGTTCAAATTCCGCTGAGGTCGACTTAGCCTTTCATCCTTTCGGAGTCGATAAATTAAGTACCAGTTACGCACAGGGATCGATCTAATCGACTTAATCCCTTTGTCTGTCCTTGTTTGCCCCCCCCCCCTCCTATGTTTAGCCCCTTGTGGGCAATAAAAAAATAAGACTTAGAAAATTAGGGTAGCGAGAAAGCAAATCATCATACACTGACATGGGAGATAACTGCCCCATAAGCAAAGCTAGATCACTACAGTAAACTAGCTTCGCCTGAAAATTACACGCATGTCAGTAGTGACAACTGCATCACTAAATTATTCAGCCTAATCCGGACTATCAGTACATATGTTTACTATATACATTTAACACTGATTTGACAAAATTCTAATGTGAATATCATAATATATATATAAACATACGCATATATATATATATATATAAATGTATGTACACACACACACACACACACACACACACACACACACATACACACACACACACACACACACACATATATATATATATATATATATATATGTATGTATGTATGTGTGTGTGTGTTGTGTAGCATTCGTTTACGCATTGCCTCACACCGTACAGAGAGTTGACATTTCATATGTTAACTCTCTCTCTCTCTCTGCATATCTCTCATTCTTTCTTCCCCCTCTCTATACGTTATAAAGCGTGCCTCAAGACATCACTCAACTAACGAAAGTTTATATATACTGGCTTTGATTACACAGAGATTTATAATTTTGTATTATGTACATTGCGCTGGATATAACGTAATATAAGCGTTACTTGCCCCATAAAATTGATATTGAAATTACATAATCATGTCATCAATAAAACCAGGTAGGCCTGGGTGTGAGACTAAACACCCCAGTCTTCCTGCTCCAACTCAGTGCACAGATACACACACATATACACACCCTCACACATACATACAGAGCTTTTGCTGTATATTGCGGATATATTCGTATGACGTGTATGGTATCTTATTAATAGCACTCTAGGTTTAAAAGAATACGCATAAATTTAATGTAAGTGAAAAATTCGTTGAACAATTTACAACGCAGACTTTACACCGAATAATCGCTGAAGAAAAAGTTTATTTCCAACACAACAAAGTGAGATGTTAATTTCATAGCTTTAAACGAAACTTAACTGTTACAGAGAAAATGAGGAAAAGCAAAGAATAATATAAAATGTTTCCAACACTTCCTCTGCATATATGCAAAAGGCAAAAACAAAACGTGCAGCTACAGATACTTTTCATAACATTCTACAATATCGTACAAGCACCAAAATACTAACAGAAAGCATGTATGCCTTAATGATATAGGGGGAGGAAGACAAAATAATTAATTATATAAGAAATTATTTTGCTGAGACCCAAAATAATATCTACGAGGGCAGATATTTTCTGTCGTAAAACAGAATGCTAAGGTAGCAACTCAATCTAAAGAACGGGTATGTAGAATATCGAGATTTTAGAAATGTGCCCAGCACATTTGATAATGAAACAATATCGAAATAATATCGCACGCCGAGCAAAATGCCTAGCGATATTTCGTCTGCCGTTACGTTCTGAGTTCCAATTCCGCCCAGATCGACTTCGCCTTTCATCCATTCGGGGTCGATTAAAGAAGTACCAATTACACACTGGGATCGATGTAACCGACTTAATCCCTGTGTCTGTCCTTGCTTGTCTCCTCTATGATTAGCCCCCAGTGCGCAATAAATAAATGAATAAATAAATAAATAAATATCCAAGTAATATCCTGACACATTCGATAATTGCTATATTTGTGTGGAAATAAATTGTTTCGGCACATTTCAACACATGCCGAATGAATGATTTCGTTATATCAGATCATTGTAAATTTGGGTAGATTTGAAAAAGTAAGGAAACGTCATTCCTATATGTTCTCACAGTACCACACTTTTGTGTGTGTGAGTGTGTATGTATTCCTCCATCCATGCATCCATGCATCCATCCATCTATCTATCATATTTCTATCTATCTACCTATGCACACCGATGTAAGTTCTACCAATTATTAATGATAAATGTATATAACAGATTGACTCTTTAAAAGAGAGCACATGACTGATAAAATAATGAAAGCAATATTTAGTAAGCAAGTGAGCACTATTATACAAAGAAATATCTAGACGTAAAAATTATTAGGATCGGGAATCAAATGTGAACATATTATCAAGCAACAAGCAGAAAACCGCCCAAAGGGCGGTCTCTCTGCTAGTATATATAACGTGTACGCACATTATATCGAAAAAAATAAAATAAGGTATAAACATTCTAAACGTAATGGTAAATACCGCCCACGCGTTCACACGTAGACATTGTCACAACTACCATATATGTGCACAGAGAGAGAGAGAGAGAGAGAGAGAGAGAGAGAGAGACAGACAGACAGAGAGAGAGAAAGAGAAAGAGAGAGAAAGAGAAAGAGAGAGACAGAGAGAGAATAATGGAAAGTGATGGAAGAAGATGATATAAATAAATAGAAAGACACAGACAGACATATTCATATGTATAGATAAATATACATACGCATAGATGTGAATTATTGACGCACACATAATACTATAAATGTCACATGGTGTAACGCGCTGGCTCATTTCAGATTTCGTCATCAATTTACAAGCCAAATAACTATCACATTTATTGGCACATTCTCTTGAAACTTGATTTCATTAATTCTCGCCAATGATCTGTTTAACTGTTTGGAAAATTTAACTTGAATCAAATCAAGTTTACTGGTCTGCTGACATAAGTGTTGTATTGTTTGATTTCTTGAATTATTCTTAAAGCGTATTCTTCTAAATGAATATAGTACAGTATTTGTGTTATACACACGCATACACACACACACACACACATACGTACACACCCTCGCAGGGATATTCTCAATGAGATTAGAGATTTAAACGAAATGCATGTGCAAGCATAATGATTAAATACAATAGTCTTAGAAGCAGAATAATACTCTAATCAGTTAATGTTGTATACTTAAGAGTTTGAATGATTTTTCGCTCTTAATATTCTTACTGTCGTAAAAATACATAATCATCCCCATTTAAAATTTTTGTATGCATGTATATATATATATATATATATATATATATATATATATATATATATATATATATATATATATATATATATATATATATATATATATATATATACATACATATATATGGTTTTCTTAGTATAGAAAATTGTCACTTTTGTGTTTTGATTTTCACAAAAGAAATTGGTTAGGTGTAGAAGATGTTGTTCTATGTGTATCTTACTTTCTGTTAATTGTTCTATAAGCAATTTGTTAAGTATTTGTTTAGTGTAAAGGGATCAAAGTGCATTTTGATTGTACATTATAGTAATAGTTTATAATGTAGGTGAGGTATCAACATGTTTACACATTAGAAACAAATATTCGTTTGAAATTTTTTTAACAATTTATGCATTAATGAAAATATTACTTCAGAGTTTCAATTCAGAATTGGGTTAATTAATATTAGAATATGATAGGTTTCATTTGTACCAAGTTGGCAGGGCTTGATGTTACCCTAGTATCGTTGTGGATCTGAAAGTATTCTCCACATGATGCTATACGTTTGGATAGTGGCGTATAGTTTTTTCCGATTGCGAAAAGCGTGTGCGTGTTGATTGTAATATGTCTTGAAATCATTGCTGTAGATCCCATATATGTAGATATAGTAAGTAATTGACACCGTGTTTGTGGTTAGTTTTTGCGCTAATTACGACACATTATTCTTTTTTTAGAATTTCCTTCCAGAGGTCAGAGTGAAAATTTTCTACAATTACACTTGTTGCTCCGTGTATGATTTGTTTTCACTTTTAGACAATTTTCGATGGTTGTAATTGGCTACAGTTTTTCAATACATACTCACACGTACATACATATATATGTGTGTGTGTTTGAGCGTGTGTTAACGCAACTCCTTAACACTTGCCTTCAGCACTCTTATTCTGTTCCTACAAATCACGGTTCTCTACCTCTTCTACCGCCTTCAATTTGACCTTGTCACTTGCTGTTTGTTGCAACATTTACCCATCCCTGATCGTTCATTTGCACACGTAACGTTTCCATAGTTCCTACTATTTTACTCTCGACTTAAATCTATCTGTGTAGGATCAAGCAATCAAAGAAATCTATATTTGGAAGACTGTAACTAAGGAAGACGTCTCGACTGATTGTAGAATTTGAGATGAGACAGAAGAGATGGTTACTCATATTGTCTCCAAAATTAAACTACTGACTCAGTGTGTCTATAGGAACTGGAGATATGATACAGTTGCTAGAAACATACATTGGGAAATATATAAAATATATCAATTTGCAAATAAATGGCAGTTCCACAAAGATTCTGAACTCATTCTTGAACTGAAGCATCTAACTATACTTTGGGTTATTAAACTTCTAACAACTAGGCAAGCAACATATTTATGTCCAGATATTGCCATACTCAATAGAGAGGAAAGACTGTGTTGCTTAATGAACGCTGGTTGCCGTATGATATACAAGTGGTAAACAAAAGAACGTTTGAAAATAGGAAAATATCAGGACTTAAAATACAAACTTCAACGAATTTATAATTGCCGTAAACTAATCATTATTTCATTGGTAAATTATGCCTTAGGAACATTCGAATTAAGTTTGAATGATTCGTTCAGGATGTTAGATATCGCGAGGAATTTCCTGATTGTACGGAAGGCTTTTTGCTTGAGACAGCAAATATTATAAGAAAGGTGCAAATCGATATCTGGTATTCTGATAATGTCAGAAGAGCAAACCAAATGGTGAGTGAATGACAACATTGAAATGGAGGAAATAGAGACGAAGAAAGACGAGGAGTAGGAGGAGGATGCTAATGAGGATTTCTTTTATGATGATTTCGGACGACATTTGAGGAGACAATCACAATGATGGACACAAGTTGTTTGAGTTTACCTAGAGAAACGTGTGATGAAAAAAATTAAATAGTATCATAATTATAGATGATATAAAACTATCTTAGGAGAAAGGAATCCCAAAGATTCAACATCGCTCTGGCCGTTCAGGGTAAACACGTCTCCGACTGTCTGTGTGTTGGGAATTGTCTGAATAAGTAGTCTGATTTTGACAAATGTGTGAAGCAGATTTTCTTATCTACGTTATTGATGACTATGTTGTTACTGTGTCTAAATTGCTTCATCAGTTTAATATTACTAACATGGACAACAATAATATCGTTGTTCAATTTTATTTGCTGTTGTTGAGATTGCAAGTTTCACTTTCTTGATTGTGATTTTCATTGAATTTGTCATTGTAATTTAAACTGTTGCTGATCTTTGTTGCTGTTGACATTGTGTTTATTGTGCGGATGCGTTATGGTTGGGGAGAATGTCAACTACCCCTTTGAATACAGTGGCTTTAAAACTTGCGGCTGCTCCTATCCCAATATATCTCTTCTGTTTGTCGCACTGTTCTTTAGTTGGATGTCTTGCCTCGATACCGTCGCACGGCAAGATCCCAGATATATCTCTAACAGCGGACAAAGAACCTTAGCCCGTGAAATGAGGAAAGTTGAAAGCATTACTGGATGGATCCTTTTAGGAAGTGTTATGAAGTCGGATCTCACGCTATTTACAGATGTGTTTGCTGGTGCCGATACTCCTGCATCAGTTGTTCCGGTTTTATTGATGTTGTGGTTCTTAATACTATGTACCATTATAATTTTATTTATTTTTCTACTGCTATTGTTACTGCTATTTCTGGTATGATGTCAGCAAGAGTCAGGCCCACTTTATGCTGTTTCTTCATGCTCCGTGGACCTCAAATTATATTAACACTTCGTAAGTGCCATTTGGTTTCTCTACTATCCACAACTACCCACAGCTATATAAGGCTTGCGGTTATGATGGAGCCAGTTACTTTCTTATTATTTCTAGGTTCTGGTTGTGTGTTTATTATCATACCAGTACACGTCTCAAGGCTTTTCTACTCCCAATTATCCACTTTATCACCTCTTATAAAATTTCTCCGTCATCATAATTCAATTTTCGGTTAAATATATGCCCCCGTTTCATTCCCAATTCACGCGGGAAGTCATTAGAAGCAATTCATTATCTTTAGCCAAAAGTTACTCATATTTATTCTCCTGTCGCGCTTTTTTCGAAATGTCTCTGGATTACAATACAATGTGTTTTGCTTTTAAAGCAACTCTAATTTATATTTCATGTGTTAACTGTTTTCATAACTTCTGTCTTTCTCATGTATGCTTCTTTGTGTGTAATTGTTTTCCTCATCATGTCTATAACTACATTATTTGAAACACCTATTTGCTATTTAGCAGAAATTGTAATTGTGCTTGATGCTCTGTTGTCACTGTTCGTGATCCTGCAATCCGTCACTGTCGTGGAAACAGCTGAATTACTGCGATGGGTAGAGGTAAAGATTGTCAAGGTGCAGCCCACTCATATAATAGTAAATCCACTGCTCATTAGATAATTATCTGTCGTTTTACTGCTACTTGATCTAGGTATAAAACGTATGAATTATACGTTGAAGATAAACTATCTCCCTTCGTTCTTGACACCTTGTGTATTTCATTTCCGTTCTTGAGGGTGTTGTAGTTGTTGATACTGCTATTGTTTTTACGACTGTTGTTTCTGTTATTGTAATTCTTGTTATTATTGCTTCTGTAAGCATAATGTTGTTATTGACTTAGTAGATTGTATCTTCGTATAACGTCTCAGTAGCTTTCACGGTTTTTTCTCCGAAAGATGAAATGATGCTTATTTCATTATTTGCGCTCTCTTCACCACCTTTCACTGTGTATGTGTGTATATAGTAGGCATTTGTATATGAAAGCATGTGCCTCTATTTTTATGTTCGGGCTTAATGTTGTATATGTAAATATATAGGTAAGTGTGTTTGTCTACGTTGAGTAATGGTTGATTATAGATTTGTGAGAGTTCAATGAATTTCAAATTTTGTAAACAAGTCAGAATCTTGCATTAAATCGAATTGATTAAGAACCAGAGGAGCAGTGGGAACACTGTAAGACGAAGCATACTAAAACATTGTTATGTAGGACTAAAGTAAAAATGGACTATTGATAAATAATATTCACATCCATTCTGTCACAATGTTCGAAAAGTCGTAAAGCACTGTTCGTGGATGTCTTTATACATATCAATATTCTATGAAAAATTCCCCCGTAAGTCAGCGATTTTAAATTTCGAAATAAAGCAGTACATATAGTACCTCACGTATAGGCAGGCTTTTCTTTCACGGCATTTCTTAATGAAGCTTATAATGATTTGCCATTATATACAACAATTGATGAATGTCAATACATAATAAAATACTTGTCTTGTGAACACCTGCAGAAATGGATTATTTTACGAGATATTCATTATTATAATGCTTTAAGTGTGGATTAAACAATGTTCCATAAATTTTCAGAAATAATGTCATGAACATGTTATTTGCTATATAACCCAAAGAAAGAACTCGTTAAGAACTCATTTCAGCTTTATATATGCATCACCTACTCAATGTATGCAGTTTTACACATAAAAGCTTGTATAGTTTGGTTTCACATCATGTATACTCCAGCAACGAATATAACAAAGAGAATACTATGGGAATTTTGTAATGCTTTATTTTACAAGGAAGCAGAAAGAGATTGAGTGGAGATACGAGGGCACATTTTTCAAAAACAAAAAATATTTTATTTTACTTGCCTACTTTATAATAGTTCTTTCCACTTTTGATAAAACACTTCTAATGAATTTCCATTTATTGGACGCATACTGAAGGATATTGTAGGGAGAATCTATTTCTACCATCGTTTGTAAATGGAATATTTTAGAGTGGACTTAAAATTTAGAAATCAAAAAATATCGCAATGGAATAGATTTCTGGAGATAAGAAACAACATTCTTTACCAAATCTCATGAATTACGTGTGTCCTGTAATCGGATTCGTTGTCCTTATGCAGTCTCCCGGTTTTACATATTTATGCCTCTGATGTCATCATTCTACCCCAGTT
>NC_142931.1:36869960-36877460 GCF_046866305.1 Octopus bimaculoides
AAATATTCTATATAGTACGTGTATGTGCTTTAGCATGTACATATATATGTACAACTGTAGAACGCATTCCGAATATTACAACAGAACGATCATTTATAAAATTGGAACGTACTCTTAGCATCCTCATTAAAATGGCATCAATTTTTTTTAGTAGGACATGATTTTCTCTGATTTATACATAAGGGACCGTTGCATTGTTTTCTAAATATAGCCTGAAACTAGAATTAATTAAGAAATCGAACTAAATATATTATGAGATTTAGACTTTCGTGTGAAACTAATTGCATTTCGAAAGCATAAATATTCATAGATATATGTGTGTGTGTGTGCGTGTGTGTGTGTGTGTGTGTGTGTGTGTGCGTGTGTGTGTGTGTGTGTGTGTGTGTGTGTGTGTGTGTTGTGTGTGTGCGTGCATGTAAAATTTTGGGATTTTTCTTGTGCGTGTAGGTTAATAAATGTATAGAGATAGACTTTATAGAAAAACAAAAGACAAAGACAGGTGTGTGAACAACGATCAAGTGTATTAGTGTGACGCTCGGGCAAAATAAAAAAAAGGCTTTTACGTTTCGAGTCTACGTTCTTCAACAGAAAGGAATAAGAGGAATTAACATAGAGAGAATGAAAAAAAAAGACATGTAGAATATACACACACATACATACACACGAACACACGTATACACACACATACAGGTGCACAGACACATATACACACGCGCACACACACACATACACACACATATACACACGCGCACACACACATATGTGTGTATTATTTTATTCTTTTACTTCTTTCAGTCATTTCAGTGCGGCCCTGCTGGAGCACCACCTTTAGTCAAACAAATCGACCCCAGGTCTTACTCTTTTTAAGTCGAGTACTTCTTGTATCGGTTTCTTAGCCGAACCGCTAAGTTACAGAGACGTAAACACAACAGCATAGGTTGTTAAGTGATGGTGGGGCAACAAACACAGAAACACAAATACATACATACATATATACATACATACATATATATATATATATATATATATATATATATATATATATATATATATATATATATATATATATATATATATATATATATATATATATATATAAAGATCAGGGTGGGTCAAAAGTAGGTAAACACTTTTAAAATTAACTTATTCGATTTTTACAGGTACCGTGAATAATGTGCTGTGTGTTACAGTGTTCTGGGACGTTTAATAAATGTTCCCATGTTGAAGGAGGACATTTCGACCATTTAAGAGATTAAACTGTGTTTCATAAATATAATTGTAATAAATGAGTGTAAAAGTAATAAAATGAAAGAATTTCAAAAGTGTATAGCTACTTTTGGCTCACCCTGTATATAAAGGCGGTGCTTCAACATGGCCACAGTCAAGTGACTGAAACAAGTAAAAGAGTAAAAGAGTATATATATATATATGTGTGTGTGTGTATGTGTGTGTGTGTGTGTGTGTGTGTGTGTGTGTGTGTGTGTGTGTGTGTGTGTGTGTGTGTGTGTGTAAGGAGAATTCACCCAAAAAAGACGAAGACAGGTGGTGTAGACAACAAACAGATGTATTAGTTTAACGCTCGGGAAGTGAAGAAATCTTTAACGTTTCGAACCTACGCTCTTTCACAGAAAGGAACACAGAAAGAAACAAGGAGAGAAAATAAAGAATGTGTAGTGGCTAGAGACCTATCATGGCATATTTATTTGGCATAATTTTAGCTCATGAGTTGCAGCCATGCTGGGGCACTGCCACTCGGTCTTGCTACATAATTTTACTTCACTAATTCGTTTTAGAAATTGACATTTGTGCATGAGGGAGTTTGATGCCGTTGCCCTCATATGCACGTCCTGCTATGAAGTTGGTTCGTTTGGGACACTTGCGATTAAGAGGTCCAGTTTCGTTACGAAAACACCTACATCCATTCCACGTAGGTCTCTCAGGTCCTTCGGGAGGATATTGAAGAATTGTGCTCATCTTATGCCTAGACTGTTGTAATATCAGCCTATATGTTGATGGCAAATTTGGAATCCTTGGCACTAGGCAGTGCCGTCCTGCTTTATCATTAATGTAAGTTTCGATGCCAAAGTTTGGGACAAGTCCCTCTAGGATCTTCCAGATGTATATTATGGCATATCTTTCTCGTCTACGCTCTAAAAAATAGAGTCTTAATCTCTTGAGTCTTTCCCAGTAGTTTATATGCTGCATAAAGGCTACCTTCGTGTAGCTTCGTTGGGATACCTCAAGCTCTGCAATTAATTTTACACTGGTTGGTGACTATAGCTGGGAGAAATAGTCAAAGTGTCTTAGGACAAGTGTCCTCCAGAGGACCATCATGGTCTCCTGATCTCTCGTTCTAAAAATTCTAAGAATCCATTCGATCAGCCGCTTGCATTTCATTGCCAACTTAGCAACATGCACATGGAAGGATGCATCATTACTGTGTCTCTGGGATTGCAATCCATTCAGGTCCAGTGTATTTAATTGGCATTGGATTTAGTTTTGCCCGCTGATAGCACAAGGCTTGAAACTTTTCAGCATTAAACTGCATGATATTCTAAACTCCAATTGCAGATCCATAATGCCTTCAGCGTTCTGTACCACCTGTGAGACTTTTGTATCATCTGAATAATGTGGCTCTCTGTGTGGCTGAAGGCATATCTGAGAGGGTTATTATGAATTATAGTGGTCCCAAAAGAGTGCCTTGCGGAACACCGCTTACTATTCGCGTGTTATTGTAGGTGGCTCCGTTGGCTATTACCAACTGACTTCTATCCTTCAGAAAGTCATACAGCCATTCTCCCAATTTCCCGACTATGACGAGATCACGCAGTTTGTGACATATCATTCCATGATCGATTTTATCAAAGGCCCTTGCAAAGTCGAGATATATCACATCCATATTTGAGTGGTTGACCAGCTGTCTAAACACCTAGTCGTAGTTTTGTAAGAGCTGAGTCAGGCAGCTTCTTCCAGGTCGGAAACCATGTTGGGTGTCAGTCAGCAAGTCATTTTCCTCAAGGAAGGTGATTGGTTTTATTCCGACTATTCATTCCATGACTTTGCTGATGTGCGAGGATAGAGAGAGATAAGTCTGTAGTTTTTGGCCTCTGCTCTGCTTTCTCCTTTATGAATACAGCATATTTTACCCTCCTTCAGCTTGCTTGGACGTTTGCCAGTTGCAAAGAAGCTCTAAAAGAGGGACTGCAGTGCTCTTGCTAGGACTCGCTTACATGCTTTTAGAAGAATTGCTGGCAATCCGTCAGAGCCAGTCGCTGAGTTCGAGTTCATTTCATCCACAACCCTTACTACATCGTCTTCTTTTATATTGATGTAATCAATCAGCACTGCCTCTGTTTTTATATCTGCATCGGTAAGAAAGTCAGCTAGATTGCCGACTTGCAAGTGCCCTAGTGTTGGAGGGAAAACACTTTTGAATTGCTCATTTAGTATTTCACTTATCCTCATTCGGTTTCCTGTGAGTGAACCGTCTTTTTCGAGGAGTGGCCCTACCCTGTAGCGCACTGAGGCTGTTTGTTTGGCTCTGGAGCTAGATTTTATATTGTCTATAGCCCAGGTTTCTTTGGCTGCTCTTTTTATTTCATGAGAGAGTTGCAGATATTTTTTCAATCTCCAGCATTTGTATCTTAAGGCTGGTTTTTTAACTGATTTCAATCTGTTTGTGTAGGCGATTTGAAAATTTTGTATGCCGTCTCATAAGGCTTTTCTTCTCCCTGGGGATTTTGCTATTGTGTACAGTGGCCTTTCTCTCCGGGACAGATTTGCAGCATATGGCTTGCATTACAGACATGAATTGTTGAATAATCATGTCGATGTCCGGTGAAGTGAGACATCTAGGACAGTTTTGTTTGAGGATCTCATTCTCAATTTGTTTCCAGTTTGTCTTATATACCAGACGAACCGATGGCCCAAAATGAGACACAGTTGAGGGCAGCAATGTGAAATTCTCATATACACAGGATGTGCCATCGAAAGTCTTGATTGGACTACATCAGGTAGCGGAGAAGAGCCATGCAAGGAACGTGCAGAGAGCACCGTATAAGGAGGGAAAGTCATGGTGGTGTTCCAGCACGACCGCTGCCACTTGGCTGAAACGCATAAATAAATAAATAAATAAATAAATAAATAAATAATTGTGAGTGTGTGTGTGTGTGTGTGTGTGTGTGTGTGTGTGTGTGTGTGTGTGTGTGTGTGTGTGTGTGTGTGTGTGTGTGTGTCTGTGTGTGCATCCCTTTATTCACTCATACAAAGAAACAGAGAAGTCACCTATCCTCTTTTCTTCATAGCGGTAATACTCGTACTTCATTTGTATTTCGTTCCTTGAAAATGTTCCACAAGTTTTCAAAGCTTATACTAAGTTAATTCCATTTCAGAAGTAAAATAATGACTACTAGTTTGTTGCACACTCTTAGTAAACTGCAATATCTTCCAGGAACACAAACAAGTTTATTATTCTTCTCAAAGTACTTGGTATGTGTACCCTAGTACTTGGTATGTATTTCATCTGTTGTGTTTTCATCATCGCTGGCTATTTTTTTTTTTTTTTAATCTAACACATGTCACTTTTCAGACTAACATTGCTCTTCGTACTTCCTGAAGAAATATATTGTTTCTGTTAATAATTGATCAGTGCATAATAATCTGTGATTACACATTAAAATTTCGATTATTAACTAATTTTAATAAAACAAATTTTCATATACGTCATGAATCAAATTTTTAGATGTATAGTTTGTCGTATTTCATAAATATTGAGAACTCTTGAATAACTTTGCCGAATGAACTTTGCCAAACTGAATAGTGAGCTCTTACATTTTATTGTTTTCAATATTTTCTTTTAATCATCAAATATATTAAGATGTTGCATTTTTGTTACAGGAATGATACATACATTTCTAAGTATAGTATTATACTTGTATATAATACATATGATTTATTGTGCAACAATCTCTCCTAACCAAGCAGTTTTGGGAAGAAAAAAAAACATATCCCGAATTTTGCAAACACTAAATCTCCTGTTTTTCTAAGAGTCAATTGTTAAGAATATATAATTAAAGCTTCAGGATATATCACGTGTGTTTCTAATTCTTTGCAGGAATTGGATTCAATGGAAGATGGTATGCAATGTGTATGAATAAATTTATAATTTTATGCAATGAGATTTATGCATCTGTAAACACAAATTCCGTTTCAGATCCACCATATATGTGAGTGTTTTTGTGTGACTATTATTGTGTAGTAGTCGTAGTAGTAGTAGTAGTAGTAGTAGTAGTAGTAGGAGGAGGAGGAGGAGGAGGAGGAGGAGGAGGAGGAGAAGAAGAAGGGGAAGAGGAATGGGATGAAGTAGAAGAGAATAGGAGGACGAATATGGAGAGAAGGAGGGGGAATGTGAGGAGAAGGAGGAGGAGGAATAGGAATAGGAAAAAGAGGAAGAAGAATAGGAGAAGGAGGAGGAGGGGAGGAGGAGGGAGGAGGAGGGGAGGAGGAGGGGAGGAGGAGGGGAGGAGGAGGGGAGGAGGAGGGGAGGAGGAGGGGAGGAGGAGGGGAGGAGGAGGGGAGGAGGAGGGGAGGAGGAGGGGAGGAGGAGGGGAGGAGGAGGGGAGGAGGAGGGGAGGGGGAGGGGAGCATCAGGATGGGGAGGAGGCTGTGGGAGATACAGGAGGAAGAGAAGGAGAAGGAGGAGGAAGTGGAGGAGAAGGAGGAGAAGGAAGAGAAGGAAGAGAAGGGGCAGCAACAGCAGCAGTAGCAGCATTTTAGTAGTAGTAGTAGTAGTAGTTGTTGTTGTTGTAGTAGTAGTAACAATTATCTTGTAAGTTATAACTGAGAATTTGAACATTTATTGTGAATTAGTGGTGCTACTACTTACTATATGTTGTTAGATAAAATTTGTTGGCAAAGATTTCAGTTGAGGTTGGTTGAGTAGAAATGACAGGTGACGAGAGTATTTTTTGGAAGCGGATATCTCGTAAATGTTCCGTAAATCTGTTGGTTAAGCGGCGGTCAGAGTGATCAACGTATAATTCGTCGCAAAGGGTATATCTGAGATAATAAATGATGTTAGAAGACATACAGTCAGCCTTCCAACAACAGTTTGAGCATCTGGATGTTGGGATCTACAATGCTGAAGAGGTCCACTGGCTCACCCACGGATTCTGCAATAAAAGAGGGACGAGAAACACGTTAGAAATCACAGGTTATCCTCCGTGACCACGCCTATGGCTGAATAGGCTTGTCTTTGAGAAGCAGAAATGATCACGATGGTGAGACCACAAAGACTGTTTTGTGTCCTTCACCAGGGAGAGAATTCACGTCCTCTATATATTTTCCAGCACGTTTCAATACAGTATGTATAACCCAGCTGCTCTCGAATATTTTAATACCAATAGCAATGAGAATCCTTCTCTTCTCCCGTTCTGATACAAGATGATCACAAGTTTTAGTGTCAGCATTGATCTTTCTGCAATGTATCTAGATTCGCTTGTGCCTTACATTTGGGACCTGTTCTTTGCTACAGCACTTCTTTTTGCATGCCAGTGTCCTCTAAACTAAGAAGATGACCACTTTTAAAGTGGTCTTTCACAATCATGGACTTGATATTCGTCAATTGCACTAGCTGCATTATTCTTTACTCTCGTATCAGGTACATGAGATCTCTATCAGATCCTTAGGATACTATGCATGCATTGCTGACGGAATCACTTTATATATATATATATATATATATATATATATATATATATATAAATATATATATATATATATATATATATATATATATATACATACGCATATACATATATAAATACACACACACAAACACATATATATATATATTGCTTATTTGGTTTAACATTATAAATTTCATATTACACATTGCGTGTCTGTGTGCGTGTGTGTGCGCGACCTTGTTTGTGTTTTCTGTGGCTGTCTCTATGTATGTTTATATTTAAATTTATATCTATATATGTTTATGCATATCTATATAAGTATATATGCATAAAACACAAATGTATACACATATCCATCACCTTAGATCTCTTGTTAGTGTACATAATATGCTTCGCTGCAAATGTATAACAATACCGACATCGGGCCAAAGCTGCCACTTTACCAACAAAGATCTGTACATTCTTTTAATTGTATGCACAGATTTTCTTGTTCATTTATTTTATTTGAATTAAAATTTGCTGCTGTCTCTTCCGTCTTCCTCGGTTTTACTCCTTAGACGAAAGTAATTTAAATTATTATATATTTCATGGTTCATAATATGTTCAAAGACTTCAATATACACATGCTGTAGGAATAGTATATCTCTTTTTCATATCAAGTACAAAGTTATTCGATCTTTTACAGTTTTTGAAGATTTCCAGGCACATTTCTTACCTTGGGTTATAAATATTTTATTATACTGCATTGTAACGCAGTATATTTTTCTTTCCCTATGCCGTATGAGATGATACTATTGTTAATCTTTTTCTCAAG
>NC_142931.1:36879960-36969960 GCF_046866305.1 Octopus bimaculoides
AGAACACAATGCAACGCCCGGTCCGGGAATCGAACCCACGATCACGCAATTGTGAGTGCATCACCTTAACCACTAAGCCATGCTTCATCAAATATATATGTGTGTGCGTGTGTGTGTGTGTGTGTGTGTTTGTGTGTGTGTGTGTGTGTGTGTGTGTGTGTGTATTAGTGCGCGTGTGCGTGAGCGTGCTTGTCCGTGTGTAATCTTTTCTACTCTATGCACAGAGCCCTTAGTTTTTGGTAGGGACCAGTCGATTTGATCGACCACAGTACGCAACTGGTACTCAAATCATCGACCCCAAAAGATGAAAGGCAAAGTCGACCTCGGCGGAATTTGAACTCACGACTAAAAGCAGACGAAATACCGCTAAGCATTTCACTCGGCGTGCTAGAGTTTCTGTCAGGTGTCCGCCTTAGTGGTTAGTGGCTTAGTTGTTAGGGCATTCGGCTCACGATCGTAAGGTCATGAGTTCAATTCCCGGCGACGCGTTGTGTCCTGGAGCAAGATACTTTATTTCGCTTTACTCCAGTCCACTCATCTGGCAAAGATGAGTAGTGCCTGTATTTCAAAGACCAACTTTTTCACATTTTCTGTCTAGCTGAATCTCACTGAGAGCTACGTTAATGGTAGACGTGGCTGTGGAATGCTCAGCATCTTGCACGTTAATTTCACGAGCAAGCTGTTCCGTTGATCGTATCAGCTGTAACTATTGTCGTCGTAAAGGAAGGAAAATGCACACAGTTTACATAGTTTTAATGTATTTGAAATTGAAATGAAAGAGTGTTATGGTTGTCGCCGGTTTCGCTTTCGCTAATTACATGACATAGAAATTATTGTAATGTCGAATATTCTTAAGAAGATTTTAGTCTATATTCTTGTATGAAAATTTGTGAATCAACAAGGGAGGTAGTTATTACTCGGGACAGGGGAGGTAATTGCTCATTTTTGTATTTGGATAAATAAAAATACTAACACTCTTAAATTAAAGTAATGAGATGCAATATGTACGGTGATGGATATGTGTTCATGAATTAAAATATATGCTGACACCAAAGTTGGTTATGCTTTCATATTTTGGCATGTTTTATATTTTTTGAGAAATATATATATTCTTCCCATTTAAACGTTCTTGTACAGATGTTGTTTCTTTGCATTGGTATATGAGGAAGTCTTTGAAACTGCTCGTTGAAGATCCCCTGCACATCTCTCTATGTGTTCAATCAAAATATCTCTGTATACCTTTGGAAACGAATCTATTCCGTATGTAGTGTGGCTCTCCGGCTAAGTGTCATAATTGTCATTCCTATATAGTCATGTGCACAACCTGAACAAGTTATAAGATAAATTAGATTCTCGGATGTACAAGTGTAGTTGGTCTGAATTGTGAACATCTCTTCTTGTTTGAATTGGAATTCGGAGCCTTCCAGCGACGGCGGTGATCAGAGTGACAGCTTGAGAAGCATGGATACATTCACCGACAGCAGCAGCATTGGCAGCAAAAGCGCACCAAGCAGCAACGACCAATACCAACAGCTTTGTTGGCACTATCTTTGCGGCGATAAATAGCTGCTATGCGAGCAGCAACAGAACCATCAAAATCATGTCCAGACATATTAGCACCGGCAGCGACTCCGCCAGCAACAACAACTTCATCAGACCCGGTGTTAACAAAAGATACATCAGCGTTGGTAGTGCATCCAATACACAGATTCGAAAATATGTCGGTTCTCCCCATCCGCCGTTTAAATAACGTTTGAACAAACACAAGTCTTCTTTTAGGATATCGAAAAGGTGCAACTTAACGTCCCACATATGACGCTTAAAAGAGGTAGGAACCTCATATATAATTAAATAGCAGCTCATTGCATTACCGGGTAATTGTATAAACGGGAGCAAATAATGTAAGCTTTCTTTGGCAGAGAGGACAAGAATAAATGACTTTCTTGAACCGGGGACTTTTTTCAATTCCAGGAAAGAAGTATTCAGCCAATGCCCACATCTAATGCATTCATTTTCTACTACAAACCTGGAATTCCCCAAGCAGAAAGCTCTCTCTAAGTGAAATTAAATTGAAGCGACCAACTCAACATTGCCTTCATATTTCTTATCATGATTATAAAGGCAGTGTCGATCACAGAAGCCAGTAGCTTGTTTGTTAACATTACATTTCTTCAGTAATCTGCAAAGATGACTGAGTAAACTTCTGTCATGAAGATAAATGCCATATGTTGATTGAGTCATGGACAAATTATGGCCCACGAGATGTTTTGAATTCCACCTCTAAGGAAAATTTATCTTCGATTTTTTTTTTTTTAGTAGCGCTGCCCTGGTAATGATCCATGTATCTCCCGCTTCTCAAAAATGTTGCGCGCATACCTATGTTAATTAGTTCCATCAAGAGCACACAGCACAGGAAGCTTAGTGACTTCCACTGCCCTCAGTCGTATTTTGTCGTGACTGAGAAAGGCTTAATGAGTCGCAAAGGACAATCTGACTGTGCCTTCAAAATATCTCTCAGCAAAGTATTCCAAAGTGAGCCATGGTGGCCTTCATCTTATACGAGGGGAGCATTAAAAAAAGAATTTAAATAGTTTCTTGAGAATACATACACTAGGTAATCTCGTGTGGGATATATATCCAAAACGTTTTAATATTACGAAGATCAGAATTATACATCACAAAGCAACGTGATGAAAGACATCTTAGTGGCTCAGTTGAGTCAACTTGTAGTATATATGGGAGAGATTTTGTATGTGTCAGTGTGGGCGTGAGTATGTATGTGCGTAAAAAGTTATATAGATAGATACATTCATATATACGCATATACATACATACATACATGCATGCATACATACATACATACATACATACATACATAGACAGTTCTGCTTCTTCGGTAACCTTTTGCTTTTAGTTATAGTTTAGCTGTATTAAGATTATAATTTGAGAAGCTGTTAAGCCTCATTAATCACTTTACTATTCAAAGAGCAATGCACGCGCGCGCAACCACACACACATCTACATACACACACCCTTATGTATGCATAAAATCCATATTGTCCTTTATTTGTCTGTTTCGTTCTTTGGCATCTCGTAATGGGAATATATTTCAATGCATTAAACGTGGCGTTTTGTTTCCACGAAGGAGATATAGACAGAACAAATTGTAGTGAAAAGACCAAAAAAATACCACCATTCTTTTTGAAGCAGACGTTACATCTTTCAAGCACCAGCAAATTAATTCAAAGAGAAAATGAAAATCTCTAAAATAGCTGGAATTCACTGATTTTATGGTGTTTTTGAAAATAGTTTTAAATGTTTGCTGTGTTTTTTATGCATATTTGTTTATAACAAAAGATCAAAAGGAAATTTTAATGGTCCTTCTTTTTTAACAAAAATTATTATTTGTTGTCTGATTAAAAAGAATGCAATTGCGCATAACTTAACCTTCCGCTTTCGCAACATTTTTTTTTCTTCTGCTGTTGTAATCTTTTCTTAATGTTTCATCACCTTCTTGAAAAATTGTAATTTTCATTATTTGTTTTATGCAGTAATTGTGAACTTTATGTGCCTGTTTTCAAGATGCAAATTGAAGCATATGTGTAGATATTATCGGCAAGTTTTATTCATATGCTTTGAGTATGACATAATATTTTTATCCCATTAATTATATAAACGCAAACCTCAATGACATACGAAATTCCATTACATCTTAAAGAATGTACGAGCTCTTATTCAAAGGCTATTGTTTCTTTTAAAGCATGCTTTTCGGAATATATATTCAGAAAACACATCTCAATATTGATCACCTGTCCAAGTTGTTTGTATCACTAGCAACACCCTGAGAATGGGAATATCTGTATCTTCATAATTATCGTCAAAATACATCTACTTGTATCAATTATATGAGGAAATATTCCAACGGGATCAAGTATAGATAAGCTATGTTTGGCCACTATATGATGAAATGATTTCATCATGACATTTGCGAAATAATTTGCTTTGTTTCTTCGATATTGTTTCTTTTTCATACCTAAACAACTCAGAGAATATACTTAAGTTTATTTACAAATACTTACTTGTTGATTTTGATATTTCTAAAAGTATTTAACATGCTCGGAGATGACAATCTGCGTATAATATTGTATAAGTGAAGGGAACCATCTCATCAGATCAACTAGTGTGTAAAACCTTCAATTTCAATTAATTTACGAAATAGGAGTTCAAGATTTTAAGATCATATAAGAATAAAATGTCACTGCACATTTTTTAACTTCTTTACTTTCACATCTCAAACGTAAGATCTCTTCCTTGAAGACAGAGTCTCGTCTCATCCTACAATTTAATCAATCTACAAACATTATTTTGGGACACCGAGCCCCCAGAAACAGCTGTTGGATTTATGGTACATTTCTTTAAACCCTTTCTTCTTCTATTTTATTTGTATTGTGTGTTAGTCGGACGTTTTTTGTATGTAAACATGCATACATTTCTTGTATACATTTCTAGTATTTCATATATTAGTATAGTAAAACTTTCTATACTGATTCCTATATAAATATGCTATGCTTATCCATATATAAATACATATCTCTCTCTCTCTCTCTCTGTCTCTCTCTCTCTCTCTCTCTCTCTCTCTCTCTCTCTCTCTCTCTCTCTCTCTCTCTCTGCAACATACACATACATGCATACATACATACATACATATATATATATATATATATATATACTCTATTTAAAAGTATATATATATATAAATATATATATATATATATATATATATAAATATATATATATATATATATATATATATATATATATATATATATATATATATATATATATATACACACTTTATTTAAAAGCAGCTGAAATACAACAAAAGACTGTTACTCTGAGTTTCACGTTCCCGTTCATCGGACAGTTTTGTTAGAAACGTGCTTACTCTAATATATATATATATATATATATATATATATATATATATATATATATATATGTGTGTGTGTGTGTGTAAGTAAGATTATAAGTATATAAGTAAGATTCAGTTGAATTAGGTACTTTAGCTGAGGCACCTCATTAAGTCGGAATAATACACACTCACCAATATTATGTAAATATCAACTTTGGTACTAATGAATGCTAAGAAAATTGGTGCATTCCACAAACCGTGACATCTAAGCTACATACCGGCTTTTCAAAATACATTTAGAATTTAGTTAGTGCGATCCCCCAATCGTGACATCTATCCCACATACCGATTAGTCAAAATACAGTTCGTAAGATTCGGCTTGCTGCAGCCCATCGAGGATACTTAAAGGAGAAATGTAACCACTTCAATGTTGGTTGTCAATTGCAGAACGTGATTGTCACTATATAAACCTAATAGTTGCGTAACGCATGAAAGTACTGGATTGTTTCAGTATGGTAAAATTGTAAATAATAAAACGTGAAAATTAGACTATGTTGGAATTTCGTTAATATATTTTTCTATACACTATCATACAAACTCAATATAACCTGGTTTTCATCTTTCCGAAGAAGAGCTATGCTCGAAACAAAACTACTGATCTTTCATTCTCTGGGCGTCTTCTTAATATATTCCTTATGCTAGGTCCACACGTTCATTTGTTTTTTCTATTGCTTTTTCTCTGTTATTTTTGAATTGACAATACATATATATATTGGGTCATCCCATAAATAATGCGGTTTTTTTTTATTGCATGAACAAAAAGTCGTAGGTGGACGGGATAAACTACCTGCATCAACTTGCTATAAAATCAGGAAGTAATTTTACCTTGTCTTTATTCTTCGTGAAAATACTGAAAGGTGCTGTTCGATTTTACCAGTTACTTTTTGAAAACTATAATAGAAATGACAAAGGAGCACATTCGGCATATTTTACTTTATGAGTTCAATAAAGGTAACAACGCAACACAAAGTATGAGGAATATTAATGCAGTAAATGGTGATAGGACAGTAACCGTAGAAATTCCGAGCTGGAAAATACAGTCTATAAGATGACCCTCTGTAGAGCTCAACGAGGACGTCCTATAAAGCCTGGTAGAACTAAATCCCATCATAAATTATGAGTAACTAGCAGGGAAGCATGGGTTTGGTCATTTAACCATTCATCGACACCTACGTGCCATCGGAAAAGTCAGCAAATTGGGTCGATGGGTTCCTCACAAACTTTCCGAGTCTAATCGCGCGCAGAGAGTGAATGTATGCTCTTCTTTGATCTCACATCTCACGAATAAACAGTTTTTTAACCGAATAGCGACTGGTGACGAGAAGCGTGTTCTCTATTAAAATTTCAAGGGTCGAAGACAGTGGGTAGGGAAAGTGGAAACCCCGGCACTCCAGGCTAAAGTAAGTTTTCACCCACGTAAGGTGGTTATCTGTTAGGTGGGATATAAAAGGCTTAGTCCACTGTTAACATTTAAACCCAAGCCAAACCATAACAGAGGAAATATACTGCGAGCAGGTTGAGCGGCTTAAGTCAGGGCTAGAAGGAAAAGAAAAACATCTAATTTTTCAAGATGGAAAGTGTTCTTCCATCAGGATAATGCTTGGTCACATACAGCAAGGATGACATTCCAAAGGCTGGAGCAGTTTGAATGGTAAACGAGGCCTCCTCCACCATGTTCACCGGAAATTTCCCCATCTGATTATGATTTATTCCGCAGTTTTCAAAGTCATTTGGACGGAAAAGATATGAATTCTGCAGACTAGGTCAGAACAGTACTGGAGGAGTATTTTTCGGCATGGACAAGTGAATTTTGGAAGAGAATCCTCCTAAGTCTATCAGATAGATGGAAGAGCACTGTAGAAAATGAAGAATTGTATATTCTAAACTAAAAAATAACATTGACTTAATTTTGAAAAATAAAAGTATAGAATAACTGCATAAAACTGCATTATTTATGGGATAAATGTATAGACACACACACACACACACATATATATATATATATACAAACACACACACACACACACACACACACACACACACACACATACACACACATATATATATACATGGAGTGTGGAGACCGAGAAAGAGAGATGAATATATAGGCAGTTAAACATAGATAACTAGATAGGTGTAGATGTAGATGATATGAATACATATGCATATATATATATATATATATATATATATTATAAATATACAGGGATTAGCAATTGAGTTGCTTCTCCAACATACTGAAAATTTAGAAATAGCAGTCAAAGAACTACTGATTCCAAACTACAAATTTTTCTCTAAAGTGGATGGCGATATTTATGGCACACATAGAACAAAAAACCGGAGGGAAAAGCGTAAACAAACCAAGCCTTTAGTTAATTGGATACGAATCCGTTCATGGTTAAGTGAATGGAAATTTCACTATTCCAATCTTCAGCCTCAATATTCTGATAAATTTGAAAGTGTCTCTAAAAAAATTCACGGTAATTTTTGGCCATGCGACACCAAAAATCAACGATAAGAAAGGCACTTACGAATTCATCGGCTAGCGAGTTCAGGCACCTCACCTCAAAGAAATCTATTCCATGTGCGTCACAAATAGTCCAGTATGAAAAAAAGTCCCGTGTGGAAGGGATTACGGTTTAGCCATCTAACTTAGAGATATCAAATATAAAATATACAAGAATAAGGGCAGAGAATCGTCAATTAATAATAGAATTAATAATTAACAATTCTGCCAAGTAGTTATATATATATATATATATATATATATATATATATATATATATATATATGTGTGTGTGTGTGTTAACATATACATATGAGTACGTGTTGAATGTGTAGGTATTGTTGCGTATAATTATCTGTATACATGTTTAAGATATGCATGTGTATACATCCTCATATATATATATATATTCTTTTACTACTAAACACTGACCTGTCCTCTAAGTAACCTAACCTATATTCCCAAATTCTACATTCCACCATTTTACTACCCCTACCCCCTCGCTCTGCCACTCACTTAGGCTCTATCACTACATTCCTGACACTCCTTTACTATTTACCCTCTCATCTTTTTAGACTCTCATATCTTTCTCTCTCTATCACCCTCATCCGCATTCCTACCGACACGCCTTTACTCTTTACACTCTTATCTCTTTATATACTCATATCTTTCTCTTTCAATCACCCTCACCTCCACATTCCTTCTATCAATTTATCCTGACTGACCACTAACCAGCACACTTTCCTTCTCTTCATTTCTCTCTTATCTCTCTCCCCGCCTTTCTTTTGCTTTTTTTCCTTTCTTTTTTTCCCATCTCTTTCTGTTTTTGATGAGATCTTACAAACACATTCCCAATTTTTAAGTCACTTCAAAAAAAAACCTCGTTTCAATAACACCGTTTACAAACTCTATGCTTGGAATCACCAATCTTAAATACTATTGGAACTTAATCACAAGGTACAGGAATATTATATGTATACAATTCTGCCTAAATAATGGAACTGAAGATACAATATCCCTGCATATCTCACGTCTATTTTCATTCCTCCACTTCACTCTCTATTTCATATCTTACCTAAAATAACTATCGCTTAACCATTTTGTCACACCGTCTCCGATGAGGAGATATATAAAATATCCCTGTAAGACCTTCTATTTATAAATGTTCTAAAATCTTTCACAGCCTTTTGATCTCAATCTGTTAATTTTTTTTATATATACACATGCAGATATATGACCTATATTGGACTCCTCATTCGCATAATCACCGAACTTGGTGCTTAACTATAGTCTATCCATAGCACTTACTCAGCATTACCAGATACCATTACTTCTCATAACCGATATATATATATATATATATATATATATATATATATATATATATATATATATATATATATATATATATATATATAGGATCTAGTTCAAAACGGGGGCACCAGTAATTTCTTAACGAAACACTTTGAAACTTGGGACACTGGTAGAATGTGTCATATAAAACATCTTTTTCTCTTAGTCTTCTTAACAATAAACGTACATCGCAAGTTATTTCATGTTCAAGTTGTCGTATTTCTGTAATTTCAACCAATGACTGACGTCCATTCAGTCGATTACAGTAAGTGCTGACTACGTAAACAAACGATTCTCAAACGATTCTGGCGGTGATAAAATTATTATTTCCTTGTCAAAAAATGGCTGAAGCATATTGGCAGTAGGGTTAGGGTTAGGGTTAGGATTAGGGTTAGGGTTAGGGTTAGGGTTAGGGTTAGGGTTAGGGTTAGGGTTAGGCAGTAGCTAATAAACCTTTCATACAGTTCAGGCAGATGTTAACGAAATAAACACGCGTAAAAGAAAATGAAAAAAGCAAATGTTGTACACATACAGTTCAGGCAGATGTTAACGAAATTATAAATGGAGACTAAATACGCTTTACACCGCTTAAACTGCCAAAGGAGTAAGTGTAAACAGCTGAATACTTGTCAGTGATTGGTTGAAATTATCGAAATAAGACAATTTTTTACATGAAATAACTCCGAATACAAAATTTTTTTCCTGTTCTATAACACAAAATACATAAGTATACGAAGTTTGAAAGTCTTTCGGTACCAAAAACACTACATAAAACATAAATGAAAACTGGTGCCCCCGTTTTGAACTAGATCCTATATATATATATATATATATGAATATGTGCATATACATATCAAAATATCTACACATACGTATACATAAATATATTCATACATACCTGACTGTACTTATTCATGAATATACACACAAAATATCAAAGAGTGACATTATGTAGCTAGCTACCGGTATCATAATTCCCATAATTTCGTTACGATATTGCTTTCGAAATGGTA
This sequence comes from Octopus bimaculoides, assembly GCF_046866305.1. Lineage (NCBI taxonomy): Eukaryota > Metazoa > Mollusca > Cephalopoda > Octopoda > Octopodidae > Octopus > Octopus bimaculoides. Next base: position 36,889,805 of record NC_142931.1, read on the forward strand.
GCTTACATACTTCTGGGCACTCATACACACACACAAACAGACACACACACACACACACACACACACACACACACACACACACACACAAACATACTTATAATTGTGTATTGTGTGTATGTGTGTTTACGTGCTTGTTTGCAGGCATGTGTGTGCACGCGCGTTTGGTGTGTGTAGGTGATTGTGTGTTTGTGAGTGTGGGTTACTGTATAAATAGCTGAATAGCAATATAAATGTGATGAAAATAATTGGGCCTCAATGCGCCTCACCTTTCCATAAGGAAGAACCTGTTCCCACGGAGTCTCTCAAATTTATGTAGATTCGAAATGACAAAGAAATCTTTTGCTCGTTGCTTTTTTACACATAGCGAGATAACATTTATACTGTATACTTTTGTATGGCTAGATAGAGGGATTTGGTCATGAACAGACAGATAAAATATAGTTGAATAAATAGATAGATAGAAATCTATATTATGTATGTCAATAGTTGACGTGGACCTGGCGGGAATTTGAACACAGAATGTTATAATACGCATTATATTTAAAAAAATCTATCAGTGTAATTGTGTACCACACTAATAAATAGGTTATCCACCACCAAATTGCTAATAACTTTTGAAAAGATTGCAAAGCACTAGCAACAATGAATGAAAAAGCAGATAAATGTCTAATAAAGGAACATGAATATACCTACTTTAAATGAAGACAAATTCCATGAACTTTGTATCGATTTACAATCACTAATTTGGAGCAATCCACAATTTTATTACTCGCTATTAATGACCGCAAGAAATATTCATGTCCATTGTTGCATAAGAAGGAAAAATATAATTTTCTTTATGGATGAATATGGAAGTTACGATTTGGTGACTATACTTAACAATAAGTCAAAATCTTTTGTAATGTTCACAGAAATTGAATATTATAAATGTAGGCCAATATGGAGTCATATATTATTTGTAAAATATTTATATGTTGATATATATATATATATATATATATATATATATATATATATATATATATATATATATATATATATATATATATATATATATGTATATATATATACATATATATATGTATGTATGTATGTTTCTATGTATGTATATATAAAAGCAGTGCATTCATGCGCGCATAAATATATACATAAGTATACAAATATGCACATATACACATTCAAACTCACGAACTCGCTCACACACACACACATACATACATACATACATACATACATACATACATACAACACACTATATATATGACGAAATACATACAAACACAAAAGTAGAAAGAAGTAGATATATAATTGGAGGAGTATTCTTACTGTTGGAGTGATATGTATCGTTGTCACCGTAAATGTTTAATATATGCGTATATATGTACATGAATACATAGATTCATATATATGTGTGTGTGTAAGTGTATGTATATGATTATACATATGTTTGTATATATATACATACATACATACATACATATATATATATATATATATATATATATATATATATATATATATATATATATATATATATATATATATATATATATATATATATATACATGTATATATATATACATACACATATATGCATATTCACATGCAAACTTATTTGAACGCACATATGAGCATCATGTTTTTTGGCATTCATTACTAATGATGTAGGTGGAATAATAATTGCTCAATTGAGCTATAGGCTAGAGCATTTAACATGGGAACATCAAAGCGTAATGTAAATGGGTTGTATAAACTATAAACTTGGACGTCATGTCCCAGAATAAATGTGACTCGTTGCCATAGCTCTATCATGTATCGGCATATATTTTATTTACCAAATGAATTAGCTAAACGAAAACTAGCATAAACTAAATTATGCAAATAACAAATGGAGGACAATAAATGGTGGTGCTGACATCAGGTAAATACGAGATAACATGGAAGGATACACAGTCGTAAATTATCAAACGTACGGTAGAATATTTATGATTGCATTTTATGCTGACCAAGATACAATGTCAGTATAATCAGAATATGATCTTCCTTCACGTATATCTATGTGTCACTGCTAGCAATTCCCAACTAAATTCAGGCAATCTTGTTGTCAATTTCATTTGTTGTACTAGCTCCTCGTACATTTGGAAATTGTGATAACACCATTGTAATATTTCTCAGCATGAGTCCTTTCTTTGGCATCAAGCACGCAATATGTGCGTGTAGATGAATATATACGTGTTAACATATGGTAAGCTTTAACGCAAATGCATAAAGGCCTCTGATTATTTTCTTCTTTAAGCGACTTCACTTGAGATGCGGTTCACCACGCCATGCCATGGAACTCTGTATCACTCTTTCATTTGTAGGTTCAAAATTTAATTTTTGTGTTCCTTCCATGAACATTAATATAGTTGAGTTGTTTCCGTCCTGTACTTAGGTGTTGAAATCTCTAAAATTGAACATCACATATAGCATGGTGTTTCACATGATAACAGTGAGCATAGAAGCTTGCCATTTGTTAAGTAACAATAATAGAGATGGATTTAATATGCCCACTAATGATCTCTTGGACATTTGATGTCACAATTTTCATCATCTAGGTCACAGTCATCTTTGGTTGAAATTACTAATATCATAGGTTTATATCACACGCAATATTTTTCCCTGTTTCTACTTATTTTTATAGTATGTATCTGTTTATGTATAATCTCGCGCGCACACCCAGGAATACACTCACACAGTACACACAGACATGCATTTCAGGTGTTTTGTGGTTATTCGGCAAATTATTAGTAAAATACTTTATTTCCAGGTTGATTTATGTTTTCGTCAGTAACACCACAGAACAAATTTCAATATCTTTTACTTTTGTTTTTCTCCATTTTTCCTTACCTTGAAAAAGATAATTGCAAAACATTAAAATGTTCTCTAAATTTTTACTCGACATATTATGGATTAACCCACTTTCATCTCAAGTCTCATCAATCCGATGGTGATTTTTTAAAAAATCATTTCAGGGAATACCTATCTGCAACACCTCGTTGCTAACTAATATTTTGCGATAATATCTCTGATGGCGACGAAGACAACAACAACGACGTTGATGAGGATGATGATAAGTACGGGGGACGATCATCATTATACATACAGAGGTTATAATGACGTTGATTAGAAAGAGGATGGTGATATATAGGTATTTGTATGTTTTATATTATCGTTTATGTCTTCCTTTCAATTACGGACTATTGTCGATGAAAGGCCTTGACGTCGTTAGACAGCAGAATCTGTGGATATCAAGACAATATACTTTAATACACGCCCACTAAATCGATTTATCTTTCAAGTTTAACTGATCAAATAGTAAGGGCACCAATTTGTTGTATCTGGCCAGATATAGCTATCATTATTGTTACACTTCCGCAAATTTGATTTCCATGCTTAGGATTATGTATGGACTTTGTGCATTTACGGAAGCGATTTGTAAAAAAATATTCTGGAAATACTGATTGGTATACCTAAATAACAAATACCAATTTATCAGGATCAGTAGCTTTAATTATCTTGGGCAATAATTCGTTAAGCCTCACCAAGGAGAAAATCTGACATACACACGCTAGTATACTTCAAATTATGAGAATAAATTCTTTCTATGGAATGTTATTGTAAGTATAATGGGAGGAAAATTTGTATAATTATACCTAAAATCTCCAAGAAGTTAAGGAGATAGACAAAGTACATATTCTTTTCACTTCCGCATAGAAGTTACTAAATTATTAAGAAGACTATCGGGTTAGTTTTAATTTATAGACTAGTTTATCAAATCTTTGTATACCTAAGACTGAGAGAATAAAGTGCTGTATCTGTTAGGGATAGGGCTGAGGAAGCAGACAGAAATCATAGTTGCTATAGTCACAAAAATCAAGATTTATTAGAAGCAATATCATGAGGTTTGGTAAGGGAATACTTCTAACAAGATGTTAGCTGACAACTAAGGAGTTCACCTACTAGCAGAACATTGATACTGAAACAGGGGAGGCCTTATCGTGTAGTAGTATAGTTAAATGCTTTAAGCAATGTTGCTATATTGTATACAGTTAAAGTTTAGGGCTATTCAAAGAAGAATATTTTAATAAAAAGGATAGAAATTTATGAATACATTTGAGTATATACCAAACGTGTACCACAATAAAGGGAGGAAAAGAATTTATCCAGAAAGAAATAGTTTAATATTTATACATATTTTACACTTAAATACTAACACATCAGATGGTATCTGTGAATATTGATTAATTGGTACATAGTGGTATTAATAAAGGAGTATTGAGGTAAAAAAAAAACATTCTAATTATATATTAATAAAATTATAATCTAAGCATTTTTTTAATATAAGTAATGAACATACCAGTATAGTTTTATATCACCTTCTAATTTCAATTTTGAGTGAGTTTTCATGCGTCATTAAACGAGTAGTGGCCCTCAAAGCTACCATTGTAAACAAATCTTTGAGCTCTTTAGCATTTTGTCAGTTGACCCGTCATGTTGTGGGTGGTTATATTTTGATTGACAAATGAAAATCTTCTATGTTCAATGATTTTGACACGAGAACTAAGAAAGCTTGCATATGAATTAGAAACTAGAAATGTATATTTATTCAAGGCAATAATGATACAAAAGAATACACGCCTATGAAAATGTCAAGCATCTGACTAATGTTGACTGCCTACGAGCATGCATAGAATTTGTGATTAAATAAGTAGCCTAAAACATATTTAGTTTCGAGAAGAATGGGATGCAGTCCAAATAAATGTTGGCTCTCGCCGATAAAGATAAGCGGTACAAGTTGAATTGACAACGTATATGTCTAGAGAGACATGTACTGATATATTGGCATGGTAAAACTGTTCATAAATCGTTGAAAACATCATCATCATCATGATGGTGATGATGATGAGGATGATGACAGCAACGATGATGATGGGTGTAATGGTGGTAGTGCCGGTGGTGACGACTGCGGCGACGAAATTGATGATAGTTACAATTGTGAAAACAACGACGACGGTGATGCTTATGATGACGACGGCAAGGACGACAGTGATAATGGTGACGGTGACGGTAACGTGTAGGGGGAAGAGTTGAGGTTAACTGGGATTATAAAGTGTTATATTTATACTGTAATACTATATTTTGAATTTCAAATAATATTTTTGTATTCACCGTCTTCCATCTTGTCAATCTGCCAGCTCATCCCTATATTTTCTGAAAACACGACATTAAAATGCAACTAATTATATATGTATTGAAGAAAATCTAATATTAGAATCTATAAACTGAACCGAAATAATATTTTATCATTTGAAAGTATTTTACCACCCGAAGCCTACCATGACGTGTAGATATTAAAATCACCGTGATGGGAAAGCAGCGGATGAGGAGAATGTAGAAATGAAGGATAGGAGGTAATAAAGAGAAAATAGATGAACTTCACTGATTGGAGTGGTGGGAAGAGTGGTATTAATATTGAAAAAGGTCAAAGATTAAAAAAATAGATTGAAATAACAAATTCAGATAAGCACAATCTAAAGAAAAGGGTAAGGGATCAAAGATTTTAAATTAAACGCATAAATGAGAGAAGAGAGAGATAAGCGAGTTTACTATGAGAAATCAAGGTTTATTTTTACTTCTGTTGCTTTCAATACAATCAATAAGACGCTTCTGAAATATCTTGAATAAATGCATAGTAATATGTGATTAATTTCCTATATCCGTAAATACTTTTCTAAAATTTTCACAGAAAGTAAAATAGAAATAAAAAATAACTATTATTATACGCTAAAACGAGAAAAATACCTTAAATGCAATAAATGAGCAAGAATACGCCTGGTCATTTGGAAAATGTAAATTATGTATAGGTGGTCACTTACAATGTATGCAAATATATATATCAATCTGTACACGCGTATGTTTTCACACCTGAAATCCAGGTTAGTAAAGATCGGGATATTATTTGTGGATTATCATCGGTTTTGTATCCAAGTTAGGTAAATTTAATCACATGCGTTACAACATATAATATTTTATTATCTAGCAATATTATATGTAAAGCAGAATTAAGAATTAAATTTAAAATGCTGTTATATTAATAACATGAAAATAAATTGATTGAAACAACAATGGAATTCCTAAATATTAGGAGAAGGGTCAATATAATATTCACGTATGCAAAGTCATTGAAGAATCATTCTAAACTAAAGTGGATGCATATCTCTAAAACTTACACGCCAACTTCACAGAACAAGCTTATCTAAGGGAAAGACTTACATAAGCCCACACAAATATGTGTGTGTATGTATATATGTATATATACCTATATGCAAGTGTATATATATATATATATATGTATATATGAATAGTAATTTCTGTCTATCCGTCACACTGTTACCATCTTGTTACCCAAACCAGGGAACCAATCTTCACCAAACTATGTATACACGTTGAGCTAACATTCAGTTCAATTATAGGCCAATTGGATTTCAATAAAAATTGATAATGGAACGACTACGAGGGTTGGGCAATTATATGATAAAATGATAGGTGTGCAAAAGTGTTGGGTTCAGGGAAATGTGGCATAATGAGGGTGGCTGATATCTGGGAAGTGGAGGAGATACGAACAGATAGCCACAAAAGAGATGTGAGAGAAATGTGACAGACAGGGAGAACGTCAGACAAGGACACTTCCATAGATCAAACGGAAATATACCTCGACTGCGGGGTAGCCCAAAGTGTGCCAGTGTTCTTCTCAACATTTCAGCACCCTAATCGACATGTACCCCTTAGTCCAAATATATTAAATATATATATATATATATATATATATGTGTGTGTGTGTGTGTGTGTGTGTGTGTGCGTGTGTGTGTATAATGTAATGCTTATAACAACATTAATGCCGCACTCTAAGTTGAAGAATATATGTTCATCATTATAAGTAGTTCTCTGGAGCATTTACAATATGTGTCTTCTTTTAAAGCAGCAGATGGTAAGAAACGGAGCGATTAGAGGAATACATTTAACATGCCATGTGAATGATATTTAGTGTACGTTTATAATATTAACGCAAAGGCGAAGTAGCAGATGGGTTTACGAATTATATATTCAATCCATTTGATAATACACTAAGTATTTGTTTCTATGTTTGGTAAATTTTGCTATTAACATATCCAGGATATAGCAGCTGTCGTAATGTTACTATTCCCTACTCCAGTAGCAAATGTTTCAACACGTGTTCTGGCATCTGAACACCGTACATTTTTGATATCCCCAAGTTAAAAATTGATTTAGCTTGAGAATAAAATTCCCTGCCTGATTGCATCACATTGCTTTTACTCTTATATTTTGGGAATATGACAGATATATTTCTTGTGTGGATAATTTGGGTATGATTATTTTTAATAACACAATCTATTATAATATACAAATGGATATCGGGATTTTTTTCATGTATACCTGTAAAAGAGATGTTATCCAAAAGTAAAGAGAATTTTCCTATATTTTATTCCCTTTGTTTTACATGATTATACATTTATCACCTTCAAAGTATAATCCATTTGAAACAATGCATCGGTCTAGACGCGTTTTCCACTGTTAAAGCTCTTACAAAGAGATGCCTTTTAACACCTTTGTTGGGTTTTTTCTTCTTCACCTCTTCCACATCTACACTTTCGTAGCATCAGCTTATGACACCAGTGATGACTTTTCCAAAAAGGTCCGCATCAACTTCCACGTACATAGTTACGCAAATCCATATACATAGACACACTCAAACAGGCACACACAAGGTGACAGAGACAAACACACACACACTCACACACATACTCACACACACACACACACACATGTAAAAACACACAAACATGCACGCACAAACACATGAATATACAGATTACATATATGCATACAAACGTACTCACATGCATACATATGTATATATGCATACACATACAGATATGCATACATATATATATATATATATATATATATATATATATATATATATATATACATACATGCATACATACATACACACATATATGTTTACATATGCACGCTGACGCACACACATGCACACAAACAAACGCACAAAATGATAACGGGCAGAGTCAACAACTATTGAAGAGGATGCAAGAAGCAACGAATATTTAAGGAAAAATAAAAAAAAAATAACGAAGTAAATGACAGGAAATAGAACCGTGAGTGTGTTAATTAATAAGGCATTAAAACAGAATGACTCTCTCCACACAACTATATATATATATATATATGCATACATACACACACACATGTATAAATACGCATACACGCGCGTGTGTCTCTATGTGTCTGTGTGTGTCTGAGTGTCTGTGTATGTGTGTGTGGTTAATTCTTTTCTACTCGAGTCACAAGGCCCGAAATTTGAGCGGAGAGGAGTATTCGTTTAGATCGACCCAAGTCCGGAACTGGTACTTAATTTATCGGCCCGAAAGGATGAAAGGCACAGTCGACCTCGGCGAAATTTGAACTCAGAGCTCAGAACGTGTGTGTGGTTAATTAACATCACAGTATACGGGAAATGAGCATCACGGACGCGTGCTCGAAGAAACGGCAGGAGTTATAAATTCGTAAAGGCGAGAACATTTTCTTTTTTTTTTAATATGCATCAGTGTCATAAATGTTTGCTTAGATTGCACATGTTTTGACTACCTGATTATGACAACGTGGACTGAATTGGCCCTAACCTGCAAAATGATTCCAGCTGCAATATATTTTTGAATATAAGCTTGAACTGGGGTTAGCTGCCATTGTTGTTTCCCTGTTAGTTTCAATCTTTTGCTTGGATTTCATACCGATTTTCTTCAAGCAATAGCGAAATCATTTCTAAGAGACTCTGCCTTTCCTTGAAGTGATCTAATTCCTAGTATTTAGCTTTCTTTAGCCGCAAATTTACTCTACGATCACTCCATTCCATCCAACTGAGTCATAAAGTAGGAATTGCAGTCGATACAAGATGTCATACTTGGAGTACCATACTTTACTTATTCCCAGGTCAATGGGTTCCTTTAACCTGTATTGCTAAAATAACGGAACACTGAGTAGTTAATATCTGGCTAGTCAGATTTCGCTTCAAGATAATCAGGTTCCGATGTTTTACTTAAGTGACATTTCGTTCATGGCCACATTCTCATGAGTGGTCTGTGTTATCTATGTTCCTTGGATTGATATTGTTATTACTGTTATATCGTCCATGGAGAATCCAGCATTCTATTTATTGTTATTTTCAGTGTCCTATAAGGCATTCCGGTTTCCATTTGCTGTAGCTTCAAGGCTTTTACACGCAGACCAAGATTATTGTGCATATTAGAACAATGCTCTTCTCGAATCTCAGTTTCCTGGTGAAATTTGCTATCACTCTCATGGCCAGCAAATCTATGTGGGGTATCGTGAAATTAGCTTCTGCTGCTAACATGTGGCAATGTATCAAAGCATTTTCAATAAGCTGGTTGATCACATTCGAGGGTTGCGTTTTGTTCTTTGCTTCCTTAATAATCTGGCCGATTACTTCGTATACGGTATAACCAAAGCACCTTCGTCTTCCTCCATTTACGATGCTCACTGGAGAGTAAATTTGCCGTTAATGTTTGGCTATTGTAAGGCGTTGAGATGGCTGAATCGTTACTGCACCGGGCAAAATACTTAACGGCATTTCGTCCGCTTTTATGCTCTGAGTCCAAATTCCACCGATGTCGATTTAGCCTCTTATCTTTCCCGCTGGATAAAGTAAGAACTAATTGGACAATTTGGTCGATGTTATTGACTCACCTGCTCCTCAAACTTGATGGTCTTGTACTAAAATTTGAAATCAATAGTTGGTAATTGTGGCCAGAATACATTATTGTCAGCATCTAATAGGTAGATCTCTCCTAACTGGTTTAATTCTGGATGACTTATGTATATTGAGGACAGAAATCACTCCCCTCAGATTATTCTCCTGCCAATGTTACTCATTCTTTTTACAGAGCGTACGAATCTGTATCAGCAGCCACTTCTGTAACAATGGGCAGGCTTTTGTAGTGAGGTAAATTTGTTACGCAGTAATTCCTGCCAAGGCTTTTGCCTTCACTGCCATTTTTCACTCGCAATGTAAGTCTGTTATGTTGAAAGATATGTGTAACGTGAGCGTCACTAGTTGGAATGACAGCCTCACAATATAATGCCGGTATCGAGTAAGCATATACTGCCGCTTCTTTGTCTTCCTTAGAAAAAGCCGCTTTCCTGTTTCTATCTTTCCGAGATTAGCAGTGTAACCGAAGGGAGTATTAAAAAAGATCGTCATATGCATATGCCTTTCTATCTCTCTCTTATTATTTCTTCTTTCCCCCCCTCTCTCTCTCTTTCGCTCCCTTTCTCTGTTCTAATTTCTAGATGTTTCTGGCCTCCCTGCAAAGCTACAGAAGATTTTTGTGCAGCTCTAATATCAGCTAGTTTTAGCACGTTTCATCAATCGTAGTTCTGTGATCTGGTGCCGTCTCTCATTGGATCATGTACCTTGCCTGGCATAAAGCTTAAATGTGGATTTATCGTCCTGGTTGTATCTCTGTTTTTATATTACCCAATATCACAAACAAATCTTCATCCATTTACGTCCATTTTGATTTGCTGGAGGTGGCAAGTTCAAGCGTAATTTCCTCCCTAAACCCTTCTCAGTTTCAGGCAATTACTGAACAATCTGGTTTATTCCCTGGCCCCAGTTCCTCCGTATATAAAGGCCAATTATTTTTATCGTTGCTAAAATATTCATAAAACGTTGCTTTCTCTGCATGTTTGAACGAGTAAATGTGTTTCCTAGGAAAGGTTTAATTTTACCAAATATACATGATGTATTCTTTAAATTACACTTCACCACCTAAGTTTTTCAGACTAATACCACTTTGGAGTGTGCATGTATTATTTATTTATTTATATGATACAAATTTATTTAATTTTGTTTGCTGGGTAGAGTTGCTAGACGTTAACTCATTTCATATTCAAAGGTTTTTATTTTGTTTTTACTCTCATACAATCCATTAAAGTTTAAAGCTACACCATCAATTTTCAGTTATTTTCATGCTTGAATGCATCAAATATTTCAAAGGCTAGGAAGCAATAACAATACCTGCGAGATTCTTTTTTTTTTATATGTTTAATATTCTATTTCGATTCTTTCATGGTCGCTTTCATACGTTTTTCTTTTAACTTTTTATCCTACACTTTTGTCATTTCATTTTTTATTTTATTTATTTCAGATTTTCCTACTTGTCCGTTAAGTTTATAGAGTTTTGCTCTGCCTTAAACAATATACATAAAAACATACATTCATATATATATATATATATATATATATGTGTGTGTGTGTGTGTGTGTGTGTGTGTGTGTGTGTGTGTGTGTGTGTGTGTGTGTGTGTGCGTGTGTGTGTGCGTGTGCGATGGTGTGTGTGTATGTATGTATGTAATGTATGTATGTATGAATGTATATATATACATATACATAAATACATACACACACACACATATATATGCATATATACATACATACATACATATATATATATATATATATATATATATATATATATATATATATATATATATATATATATATACATATATACATATATTTACATATATACATACATATATGTGTGTGCTGAGCTGTATATTATTACGTATATGTATAAAGGACAGTAAAACTGTATGTATGGCTGAATGCATGTAATTTGCCTCAAATTTCTCACAACATTAATATTTATTTATGCTCCAGAATTACTATCCTTGTGAGACCGAACAGGAGGATACAAACATTTTTGTTTTGTTTTTAATGTAACCTTTTTCCTTTAAGTGTCTTTTTTAAATATCGTATTTCGTGTGTTTTAACAGTTTAGTTATTCAGTTATTCATATATTCAGATTTTTTTTTAAGCAATGCTCGCTGGATTCTCTTTATTTTACAACAGTTACGTTTAAGGGTTATATATTTTCGCAAAATAACAACCTATAATTTTCCTATTTTCATGGTCATCATTGGGAATATGATGCTGACAGTAACGACGACTCACAGCGACGATAATGATGAAGATGATAAGGATAAAGATGGTAAAGACGATGATTATGATGATAATAAGCTACTTTTAGAAGCAAGGACAGAAAGGATTGTGACTGGGTAGAAAGTGTGCTGGTATAGAATTGAATTAGAATTGCGTTGATTGAATTTGAATTGTGTTGCGCAAAATGCTTTTCCTGCCTAGTATAGATGCAAGATAGATTATTTGTGAAGTTTTTTACAGTATGTATATTTTAGTTTTTTTGTTTTAACGTTCAGTGTACCAAATGTTATCGGCTTCGTGTTTAGTCTCACCACATCAAATGCGGCTTCATTACATTTGGAAGTCGTTTTACTTCATTAGTTTTCGTTATTTTGTTCGGAAGGTAACAGCACGTTTATCAGAGCGCATATCTTTTCGATGTTCTATTTGACAACGATATCTGTTGAGCTGACTTTAATGTGCTTGTCACTAGATCAGCATGTGTGATTTTGTCGTAACCATACCAATGTAACATATCGCATTTGATGCAGGCTTATACTGTTTATTGTCAGTTTTGATATGGAATTCTCAGCATATTGCACAATTTATATTAATACTTACCACTTGATCTTTCTGAATATATTCAGACGAAATGACGTTGCTGGCTGCTGAGTCGATGGTATAGTCTACTGAATTTGATGGAAACATTTTCCTTTATTAATTTAGCTTTCTATTTGTTTTTTTATGGATCGATTGTTATCTTGTCTAAATAAAATCAAACATTCTGTGCATGCATGCAATCTTTTATATTAGCTGAAATTTCCAATCTAACAGAACGGCATACTTGCTGTAGAAGAGAATATATCTCTTTTCTCGAATTGCTTCTTCTAGTGTTTTGGAATTTGAACTATTTTATGTATGCATGTACCTTTTACAATTACTCCATAGCCTGTTATAAAAAAATATGCTTGAATTTATTTCCGATTCTCGTTTTGTTTCGGTAATCTATATAGCATTTTCTTCCTATGTACTACTTTTAAGATAATATATAGACATATATTAATTTATTTTCTAATTAAAGTAAATTAATAAGCACTATTATCTTACTAAAATTCAGTGAGCTGGTTGAAACGTCAGAACGTGGAACAAACGCATAGCAGCATTACGGCTCTTTACTTTCTGAGTTCAAATTCCGCCGAGGTGAATTTTGCTAAAACTTAAAGTGTCATTAAAATATGCACCAGTTAGGTACTGGGTTCGCTGTAATAGGCTATCTCCTGCTCATCGACATTGCATGCCAAAGTTAATAATTATAGTAGTAATTGTGACAGTCAAAGAATCGCCTAACAGTTCTGTCATTGCATTCCAGCTGCGTTGTGATTTCAAATCCTGCCAATTTCAACATGACAGTTCACAATTTAGGTCCAACATTAAAATACTACCCAGTATTGAAGTCGTTTACTCAGTTACTCTGTCTCGCATTTGTCTCCCTTTTTCAACATTGACATCAGACTGAAGTGTCCAGCAACATACGATAACGGCTCTGCTGTATGGGGATCATATTACTGCTAAACGTAATTTTCAGGAGCACGCCTTAATTTTACCGGGCAACGGTATACTGTCCATAGAGAAAAACAATTAAAAATCGACAACAAAGAAGGGAGACTGGTGGAATTGCAACCATGTCGGACTGAATATATTGTATTATTTGTTACATATTAAAGATCTTTTCTATTTCACTGCGACTTTTCAATTTCTTCAATTCCTGTTCAATTGATTTCATATTAGGTGTAATTATGTAACTTTGTATGGTAATCAATGACATGGAATTCATTTTCACCACATCTCAAATAAATATAAATTCAACAGCACGTAAAGTTTGCAAATTTTGCGTAGTGTTAGCTAATCGTAAGCCACAGACTCATTCATGCTTGTTTCCATGGTAACAAGCCCAGCTGTTACAAAGCTGCTTACTTACGCAGTCGTTTTTCGCTTAAGTTCCACACCATTTTTTTGCAGGGTATTTGAATAATCGCATGAATTACCGTATGTAGAATACAAATTCTCTAACAGTTTCAGAAAATTCTGAAATATGGTAAAAGTTATGAGGGTTTATATAGGGTGAGAAAAGTAGAATTTTGGCAATATTTCATTTGTTTACAGGTGACACAACGTGTTTTCACGTACAAAATGACAGCTTTCAAATTCTTTCTACCTGGGTAAAAATGACGAAATTTAAACCACTGTACCTTTTTCTTAAATTCTAATTTTCTGGGAAAACTAAATATACCCTGAGATTTAGCTTGGAAAATTACATCAATACACCGAATTTTTAAATTTTCACTAAATGTTCTAATTTCAAACTCTGATAAAGATCTCATATTACATTATTATATTATGATCTTTAGCTTGATTTGTTTGGTTTTCAAGTCATACCAAAATTAAATTTGCTTTCCATTCTTCCGGGTTTGACAACACGGTGTACCAGTCATATGTTATTAGTGTTGATGTGACAAAGTCAGAAATCATCATTATCATCTTCAGCTGCAACATCAGCAGCAACATCAGCAGCAGCAACATCAGCAGCAGCAACATCAGCAGCAGCAACATCAGCAGCAGCAACATCAGCAGCAGCAACATCATCATCAGCAGCAACATCATCATCATCATCATCATCATGAACAGCAGCAGCAGCAGCAGCAACAGCAGCAGTTGTAGTAGTAGTAGTAGTAGTAGTGAATTTTTGGTGTGGCGTAATTATAAAGAATTGTCTCATGAGGAAATGCAGAGAATGGCTTCCTTACCGGTTCGAATATTTTCCAAGCGTATTTGAACTTATAACAAGTTTGTGTTTAATATCACTGCGTAGTGTATAAAATAACAGCACACAAATGGCGTCTAAGTTAGCTACAGCTCTTTCGATACTGTTTACGACTACACTGAACAGCTATTGGTAATTTGGACACCATTTTGTGTTACTATACTTACTTACGTGCATATATACATACATAAGTACATACATACATACATACATACATACATACATACATACATACATACATACATACATACATACATACATATTTATTAGTTGCTTTCCCGTATACGAGAAAATCCATTGCTAGAAAGAGTCATTGAAATGAGTCAATGCTGATGCAATGTGAGCCCCTTGTATGACTCTTGAAACCGACGAAAGTTTTGCTCATTCTATTACATAATGCACAGCTATGCTGGCTGGCAGAAGAAACAAGTGCTGCAGTATGAACTCTTTTGACATGCCTTTTCATGAGAGGCACACCTTTTCGCATGTTGCACATATTCTGCTGTGTGACAATAGCCATATCACTACTTACCATGAGTCGATTTCTGTGAGTTCTCTGATGGCTGACCAGTCCCACACGACTCAAGCACCTCCCCGCACAAACCACACACACAAAAAGCAACACTCCCTCATTCTCAATAAGTTCACTCCTTCTACGCTTTCTCCTAATATTCTAGTGCTTCATACACACATATATACATACATACATACATACATACATACATACATACATACATACATACATATACGAGGGGATGTTGAAAAGTTCTTGGCTTTGGATAAAAGAAAATACAGGATGATCAGTTAATTGTTATTTTACTCAAAATAGTCCCATCCCAGATTCACATACTGCAGTAGTCCTTCGGGTTTTCTAAACTCTGTAAAAGAACTCGGAAGGCTGTGCTACCAACCAGACCTTTCGCAATACCCTTAAGGCACTTTCAGCAGCCTTCGTATGTATGTCTGTAATATTTATTTGTAAGAAATAAATTATTTCGACCCAGTCCACTACGAGACCTGTCGAAGATAGCGTGACAATTTCAATCTCTCGAAATTTATTGTTAAATAGGAAAACGAATAATATTTTGTCCAGTAGAATTTCCTAAATCATTTATAATTTAATTTAGGAAAGAATCCTAAACTACTACACATACATTCGTACACACATACAAAGAAACATAAATTCATATTTACATACACTCACACACACACATGCATATATATATGCACAGGTTTTAAGACAAATGCATATTGACTCACATATTTTTGAGTGTGTGTGTGTGCGTGGATAGTCAACTAAGCTGAAGGCTTTGCTAAAGTCAAGATATAAAAACTTTAAAATGTCATAAAAGTGACTTAATCGCTGTGTTAGCTAGTCTCTACCTGAACGAAAACCATGCCATTTTTATTTAAGAGGCTGTTACTTTCAAGAAAGCCAGTAAGTCTTCATCTCAACATCCTAAGACACGTTTCTTAATGTTTAGCGAGAATCAACCAACTAATTCTAGAACATCGACGTCTCAAATGATCAATTTAAGTTTCATGTTTTTAGTGATTGTCATTATAGGTAGCCATACTGAAGGAGTTTTAGCTTTGTTATTCGTGGGCCATTCTTTCATTAAATACCTGGATTGATACTGTAGTAAGTTAACTCTTAAAATTCTAAAAACAAATCTAATATAATATATCTTCGTGAATCTTCAAACCATACCATAATCTGTATCTCGTTCGATTATTTATATGTTAATGGTATATGGAGAGATTTAAAGAATATGGAACATCGCTATTATCATGGTAACATTAAAATAAGGTACCTGAAATTTATATTGAACGTCAGTAACATGTTTGTAACATTGTGATGAAATGAAAGTAAGATTTCACATGTTTATGAAACACAGAACTGAAGGTACGTCCCAAAGCAAAGTGCTTCTGTGCGTATTTTCTTAAATACGTACTGATCTATATTAATGTTACACTGTAAGCGGCAAAACACTCATCTATACAGATAGTCGATCTGACCGTACATAGCTATACCTACGGCTGTGCATGATGCCTTGAATAATTCATACATAATATAACATCATGGATATTTGATACGAGTCTTAAATAATTTCGTTTATGATTCTCAGATAGGAATAATGAATAAAAAATACATATATCAGATAAATCGATTCTGTACTTTTATCAGCATGTGTTAAACATCTGTTGAATTTCTTTGGTGTATAATCGCCTTAAGTTAAAACCAGTTCCGTCTGTCCATTTTATTCCTTTTCAGTGTAAATACAGAGTATTTCAACATTGTATCTACGACGTGAGTCATACTTTTTATTGAAACTTTATTCTCTTCGATAATCATCTTTATTTGCAATTTTTTTCATGAAATGTATTTCCATGCCACCATTTATTGACATCACATGCGTACTAAAAAATCTGCTTGAAAATAATTCCTGTTAAAATTACAGTTTTAACAAATGTTAATTGTTGGTATTTTGCAACTCCACCTCTTAAAACCACCATGTCAATATGTCAAAATGTATTATGAAAAAGCCTGCACAATGTTTTGTCATACGATCTGAAAACGATGGAATATTATATTGTTGTCGAGATTACCGTTGGACATTATCAGGTTTCAATAGAGTGCAGTGGTAATGAAATGAAACGTAACGCTATTGAAAACTATATATTTTTTACATCGTGATCATTATAAAAAAAAATATCTATTGATAGGAAATGAACATCAGTAAAATATATATGTCGATGTATTCACATTACGATCTATATTTTAACGTTGATATTACTAACTACCATAGGAAACCTAAATGTCTGTCAGCAAAGAAGGGTAATTAAGATTGTGAATCGTTTATCCAATTACTATTCTCTTCTTCGAATGTTTATAGTCTGTAGAATTTGATTAGCTTTATGAATCATTCAAACGTTGACTTGTTCAGAGCCACGAAACTTGAGAACTGGTCACCGGAATTTAAAGATTGTGCAGTCTTATTTCATTTACCCAGCATGCAATATACAAACGTAAGTAAATGCCATTGCTTTACCACAGAATGCCATCATTAAATATATCAAATTAGTATATAACACTTTTCCCTGTATTAGCTTCATATTTTGATAATCCTTAGAAAACATCTTATTTACAAGCATGTTTGGAGACCAAATTTCTTTAAAAGTTTTGCATGATTCCGTTTTTCTAAGAAAACTGTGTTTCAAACAAGAAATCCCCTTATATCAGCTTGATGAGGAGCCATATTTCCATTATATTCTATACTATAGTAGGACATACAATACATGTATGATCATGAATCAGATAAATATTATTTAGTTTCTTCCTTTATACTTGCTTTTTTGATATTGCATTAATATTCCATCTTCGTTTCGTTTCCATTTGTTTATTATACTTATGAAATAATCATTCAGAATGTATAAATGACAAACAAATATACAAATATAAAATACAAAGAGCAAAAACAACCGAATGTTGATGTTGGAAATTGGTTTGAGCTGGATATAAATATTGACAAAAGAACACCTTTAGGCATCGTACTAAAACATTTGATTTCAAGTGATGAAGAAGGGGGAGGATTTTGAAAAGCTGTTTCCATATTGATTCGTCTGGAAACTCCTACGAATAGATTGCCGTTGCTTTGGGGATTGAACGAAATATAATAATCAAAGCAAAAAAATAAAATCATAAAATAAATATTCAAATACAACAATTGAACACATGTAAAACAAAATGATTCGTTCGTTATTTTCAACGTAATTGTTATGCGTTGTTTGTAATCAAGTAATTTGTTCACAGAGACCAGACCTACAGAAATAAACGCCTTCGGGGGAGATTTCTGCTAGAATCAAGTAAATTACTTGCTTCTGCATTTAATTAAGCCTGGTCTATGAGACTATTCAATCAGTCATAACATTCATAGGGATCAAACGTCTAGTTCAAATAATATATTTATATATTAGTTTCCGTTGAGGTTTTCACGTTTATGTTTGATGTTTGACATTATGTCTACGTTCTTTTGTTTTTATTTTTGTTTTGTATTCTTATATTTATTGTCCATTCATTTGGTGCGATCAATAATCAAATGCTTTGTTGCATAAAATTACATATACTCACCCCATTTACCCCATCCTTTGCAGTACTCTCGCTTTCTCATCGTTACACATCATCCTCCAACACATTCACTTTTATACCGCAATTAATATATCACTCACTGTATCTAATTCTCGGCCTCTTCTTTTTCGTTTTCATTCTCCCAGTTTTTTCTCGATTATTAATATTCTCAATGTTTACTTCCATTGTGTCACTCCCCACCAAATCCTCCTTTCTCTAAATGAAGTTTATTTTATAAATGCTTTTGTTCCAATTTTATTAATTAAATTTTATTCATAAACGTGATGTACCGGCTTGTTTGTGTGCATATGTAGACGATATAAAACATCAGCGTTGGAGTAAAGTGTTCAAAACTTATCACAGATATTGCAGCGCATAAGGCATTAGTGTTAATGTTTATATTATTCTGGTTTACACGGTATTATTCCACTAATTCCTACCTGTTGTTCAGTTTTTCAATTCTATACAGTTTATCTGAGAATATAAACTTCGTTAGGAATATATGAACTTCAGAACACGGATTCAAACTAAGATCATGAACAAATACCTGCAATAAAGGGAGCAAAAGTACAGAGCAGATTCATTAAATCAGTATTCAGTAGGTTATTGGCATTCAAGAAAAAACGTGGTAATAAGAACAGCAATAGCTTATAAGAAACACGACGGAATTATAATACTGAAGTCCTCTTGTTCCGTATAACATGCTTTGAAGTGCAGTCAAACAACTGTGCTACAGTCATACAGAAGACAGACTGTAGCATCAGTGATTGCCTAGAACATTCGGTCAAGTATAATTAAAAATGAGATATTCAGATACGGTAGGTTAAATCATATCAGAATTAGATTCCTTCAACTCGCCCACATGATTAAACATCTGGAGAAATTACAGACGCAGTATATGTTTAGAACTAAACACAGAACTGTGCCAACTCTACTAAGCGAGAATACTAACGCAAAAGCAACTATATCAATGCCAGCAGTAACACGACATATTATTATCTAACATTTTCAACAGCAACTGTATATCCTCGACATTAAAAAGGAAGCAAAAATTACACGACTGCTAACTATGAAAATATAGTTTTAAAAATATATAATGAATTAAGCTGAACGTACAATAATACAGTTTTACCATACTGACCCAAATAATTCAGTGATTAATCAGTGATACTAAAACTCAAACACGGAAATGTATAGAATTCCATATGTATGTTCGTTTATTCATATACCTCTATGTATATGGGTATATGTGTGTGCGTGTATGTGTGTGTGAGTGTGTGTACGCACATGAGCGTGTTGCCTGTATGCACATATACACGCCCATACACGCCTTCATACACACACACACACACACACACACACACACACACACAGATAATATCCGAGGATCAAGTTATAGGAAGTTAGAGAGCGTCAGGCCATCTGTAGATGATATAAAAAATTAAAAAACTTCCAGGAGCAATAGTAGATTATAGGCGCAGAGGATTGTGAATTTTTCCCGTATCGAAGTACGATAAGCTGCAAAAATTTAATTTTACAGTTCACGGTTAGCAATAGGGTTGATTGATATGCAAATAAACATTCCAAAATGAGGAAATAGAGTATATAATATCAAAGGTGCATACTTTTCATGGCTCAAAGTATCTTTGGCCTGAAATGTATTTTGAAGTATCCCCAAGGTTTGGATAATTTACTACTTCCGGGATTCCGCTATCCGTGAAACGTGTGTAGCCTGGATTTTATCTAATCCATTCCCTAATTTTGGGATATACATCCATATATACATACGTGTGTGTGTGTGTGTGTGTGTGTGTGTGTGTGTGTGTGTGTGCGTGTGTGTGTGTGTGTATGTTTGTGTGTGTGTGTGTGTCTGTCTGCGTGCGTGTGTGTGTATGTGTGTGTGTGTGTGTGTGTGTGTACAGTGATTCCTCACCACATCGCAGTTCACCTATCGCGCACTCAGCACTTCGCGGATTTTTTTGTCTAATATATGTAAATTCATATGGCGGACTCCTAGGTATATCGCAGGTTTCTGTGGCCGTTAGGTATTTATATCTTTTTATAGATTTTAATTATTTCTGTGAGAGGTTTTGGAACGTAACACCCACGATATTCGAGGGATTACTGTATATATATATATAAAATTTCAAGGAGTTTCTACCTCAAAAACAGGAACTACACCACAGTTATTTTGTGTTCTTTGCTGCCTTGGTTTCTATTAACCCATTAATTCTATCCGAAGAATTTTTATTCATTAAGATAGAAGAAATACATATAAATAACTATATATATATATATATATATATATATATATATATATATATATATAAATCTAATCTACTGCATCAAATGCCCGAATTGTGAAGAATTGTACGTTGGCCAGACAGGTAATGCACTATCGGAACGCTCACGGGTACATCGACAACAGATTAAAAACCCAGAAGTCCGCCAAATACCACTGAGTAACCATCTAGCAACATGTGGTCATCAAACTTTTATTATATTTCCATTCCATAAACTTTATAACCGGAATGAAATTGACAGAAAATGCAAAGAAAAGGACTTTGTTAAGAAATTCAAACCCACTCTTAATAAACAATGATTAAATCCATCTTACTTGGGGTTTAAAAATCTTATCCCTGTAACCAAAACACAAAAAATCTCTCAGATATCATCATTTCTATAAATAGATTTGGCATCATTTCTAAGAACAGCCAAACACCTACTGGGGTTTAAAAATCTTATCCCTACAACCCACACAAAACAAGAAATTAAAATATCATCATTTCTAAAAATAGATTTAACATCAATTCTAAAAATAGCCAAACACCTACTGCTGCCGTCCAAAGGAATTGGTATAAAAGACAGAAAACCAGCCAACTTATTACAGTCTGTTAAAGTCTGTCATACCGGCCATGACGAAGGGAAATAGCCCTGAAACTCGAGTCGCCTTTATATATATATATTTATATTTATATATTTATATATTTCATCCTTTATATTGAACACTCAATATTTCATCTACATTCAATACTTTCTTTCATGGTGCCATCCATTTTTATTTTATTTTATTTTATATTGTATATTGTATATCATATTATATATTGTATATTCCATATTCTATACCCCACATTAGTTCTGCAGGAATATAAATAAAACATAAAAAACAGACAGTGTTGGAACTCTTTTAAGCAAAATAATATATTCCTCTATACACAATCATACAAAAAAACCCCACCTTTTTTGTATTTATTTTTACTCGCATATATATATATATATATATATATATATATATATATATATATATATATATATATGGACACACATACCATGTACAGGGAGAATGAGTATCAGCATAATGCAGTGGAATACCTTGTTAATCTAGCATAAGTTAAAATATAGTGCGGTTTATCAGTAAAGTTATGAATTTAAATAATCTTGTTTGAGGGTTCTGTTACTGCTCCCATCAAATTGAACTTATTGTAACAATATACAATGCCAATGATTCAAGAGGACTTTAAAGATGTAGAGATTAATTTTCAGCTACAGGGGACCCTTCCACACTACCATTATAACGTAATGACCAATCTTGATGAGATGTTCACAAAGAAGTTCATTAGACGAAGAGGTTCGGAAGAAACTCCGTGTTTACCGGATATTATACCACTATATATTTTATGACGATACTTCACAGAAAATTTATACAACAGAACAAACTCATGGTTAAGAAAATCCCAAAACTACAAAAGGTAAACCTTTCTCATTAAAACGAAAGACCTTAGTAAAAAACAGAGAGCTTAATATAAAGTAGTACACAAATAAACTTTAAATAAATAAACATTAGTTGGTAGTACGTTCATATATATGATTTCATACAAAAGTAGAAGAATCAGTATAGAAGCCTAACTTATAGTCAAATACAAATCATAAATCAGCACCAATACAGCAAACAAAATATAAATTATGAAACTCTGTTGCATCAGGTATTATAAAAATGATTTTTTACAACTAAATCAAAATCGTCTTAACAGCACACCAATATTACTATATTTATGGGAAACTCTTGCAAACTTAATGGAATAAGATTAAGAAATGCTACTGTTCTCAACTAAAATTAAGCCTACATGAGGAAATATGATGAACCTATATGTGTATGCATGTGCGTGAGTGTGTGTGTACATTTATGTATATGCATACATTTTTATTTTATGCCTATATATATATATGTGTGTGTGTGTATGTGTTGAATAGAATGAGATAGCTCTAATATTTCCTTCTGTTTAACTCTCTCATATTGTCTCTGGAGATGGAATATCCTTTATATCCCCGAAACAGCTGTTAGACTACTTCTCTCTCTGTAAATGTCCAAGAAATTTCATACTATCTTGGCTTTGTTGTTTCATTTTATTCAACACATACACGAT
The DNA here is from genome assembly GCF_046866305.1 of Octopus bimaculoides. Taxonomy (NCBI): domain Eukaryota; kingdom Metazoa; phylum Mollusca; class Cephalopoda; order Octopoda; family Octopodidae; genus Octopus; species Octopus bimaculoides. The sequence goes on from NC_142931.1 coordinate 36,913,263, forward strand.
CACACACGACTCGCGTTAGACTCCTCACTCATACTGTTATTAACCAGGAGTCTATCAGCAGTCCTTCCGTAGCCTCACCTACCTTTGTGGTCTTCTGGATACCAAAACCTCGTATGTATATATATATATATATATATAATATACAAGAATAAGGGCAGGGAATCGTCAATTAATAATAGAATTAATAATTAACAATTTTGCCAAGTAGTTCAGTATGAAAAAACCTTTATCGGTAAAAACCATTTATCATCATAAATATACAGGGATTAGCATTGAGTTGCTTCTCCAACATACTGAAAATTTTAGAAATAGCAGTCAAAGAACTACTGATTCTAAACTACAAATTTTTCTCTAAACGGATGGCGATATTTATGGCACTTACCGATAAAGGTTTTTTCATACTGAACTACTTGGCAAAATTGTTAATTATTAATTCTATTATTAATTGACGATTCCCTGCCCTTATTCTTGTATATTTTATATTTGATACCTCTAAGTTATCGTTGATTTTTGGTGTCGCATGGCCAAAGATTACCGTGAATTTTTTTAGAGACACTTTCAAATTTATCAGAATATTGGACTGGAGATTTGGAATAGAGAAATTTTCATTCTCTTAACCATGAAACGATCGTATCCAATTAACTAAAGACTTGTTTCGTTTATGCTTTTCCCTCCGGTTTTTTGTTCTATGTGTGCCATAAATATCGCCATCCGTTTAGAGAAAAATTTGTAGTTTAGAATCAGTAGTTCTTTGACTGCTATTTCTAAAATTTTCAGTATGTTGGAGAAGCAACTCAATGCTAACCCTGTATATTTATGATTATATATATATATATATATATATATATATATATATATATATATACGCAAAGAAAGAGATATATACAGATATATAGATAAAAAAAAATGTGTGTGTGTGTGTGTGTGTGTGTGTGTGTGTGTGTGTGTGTGTGTGTGTGTATGTGTATGTGTTTGTGTGTTTGTGTGTGCGTGCGTGTGTGAGTGTGAGTGTGTTGTGCGTGTGAGTGTCTGTGTGTATGCATATTAATATGCGTAACAGAAGTAACGGATTGACTCAAGGTACAAGAGTTTCGTCCGATGGCACATATAAAGATAGTTGCAGGTCGAAGACCTGTCAGATTGTATAGCTTGTGATACGTATATTTGCTGTATTAATCACCAGTTATATGAACTCACAGGTATTCGACCTACAACAAGTTTAATAAGAGCCAACACATGAAACTCTAGGACCTTGAGTCACTCTGCTTCTAAATATTAAAAAAAATATATAGACACTCATATCTTCAGTTCGATTTTTCCTGTTTGTATCAGTGGCTGTGTGGTAAGAAGCTTGCTCCCAACCACATGTTTCCGGGTTCTACTATAGCCTTGGGCCGACCAAAGTCTTGTGAGTGGATTTGGTAGACGGAAACTAAAAGAAGCCCATCGTATATATATATATATATATATATATATGTAGACTTTACAATATTCATGCTTAATTACGCATAAATTTTTATATGCATTTATATTCACATGTATTTTTATCTACATTCATATTTTTATACATATTTATATTCATATTTCGTATATTTATATTTTAAATTTTAAATTTATTATATTACCATGTCATATTGGATATATATCTTTGAAAATATTAAATATTGATTTCCTGAGAATATTATTGATAAGTTTATGAATTTATTAATAATATAAAAACACATATATATATATATATATATATATATATATATATATATATATATATATATATATATATATATATATATATATATATATATATGTGTATATATATATATATATATATATATATATATATATATGTGTGTTTGTTGTTTGTGTCTGTGTTTGTCCCCACCACCACCACCATCGTTTACCAACCGATGCTGGTGTGTCTACGTCCCCGTCAATTAGCGGTTCGGTACAAAGAGAACGATAGTTTAAGTACTAGGCTTACTAAGAATAAGTCCTGGGATCGAGTCCTACTGAAACACATATGGCCTTCCATTGCATACACCGTCTATCCATGGCTTAATAATTCTTTTCAGGACCTCAATGTAGGTGGCAGAGTTAACTCTGAGGCCTCGTGGAAAGAAAAGGCATCACATGTCCTTCATTGCTAAAAACCCCTAAAACCATGACAGTTGCAGGAAATTTTGTATGCATAACACTTGGAGCTTCAGAAGAGTCTGCACATAACCATCTGTCATGTATTCTGTTAACTTTTCGATCTTCGTCGAAGTGTTTCTCGTTTGAGAAAAACCAAATCAAATCTTGTTCTGCTGGATTTTTCAGTACGTTTAAGAGCTTTTAGATCTTCTTTTGCTTTTTTATAATTTTGCTTAATGATTTTCTTTTGCTTTTTCTGACATAAATTGCTCATTTCTCATCTTATAAGACTTGTCTCAGATATCTTCGTGGACAACATTTCTGACTGATACTTTTGACACATGGAATTTTTTTGCAGTTAACTTATGGACTTTCTGGGATTGTAATCAATGGTCCGTTGAACTTACTGGATAAATTCAGGTGTTCTCAACATTTCAGAACGTTTAGGATGCTTTTTTATGCTTTGATACTGGTGATACATTTCCATCTTCAGTCTCTAACTCCATACTAAGTTTGTAGACGAAAGATCTGGCAACTTATAAAAATCGAGATATTTCTAAATCGCTATGCTCAGCCTTCATAACCACAATAACAGCATGCTTCTTCATTTCTTGAGTAAACCATTATTATTTTCTGAAACAAAGATTATTCAGAGTTAGCGAAATATGCTGCAATGACCAAAAAAAGGTATGTCTTCATATGCATTATGCACCCTGTATGTATGTGTGTATGATGTATGTATGTATGTATTATGTATGTATGTATATATGTATGTATGTGTGTATATATGCATAATATATTTGCCTCTCGATATCATTATGCAAAATAAGATAGAGAGCGGACAGAAACTTTATTGCGTCAAAAAAAAATACTTAACAGCTTTTCTTCTCTTCTCTAAATTTTAAGTTTAAATGCCGGGGAGGTTGCCTTTAGATTTCATCCTTTTAAGGTAGATAAATAAGTACCAGTTTCGCACTAGGATCGATCTAACCAACTCGGATTTGCCCCACAATTTTCTGACATATTGACAAAATTAAAACCGATATTAGCATAGCAGTTGTACAGTTGATACAGCCGAAAACGTAGAAGTTTGGATTCATCAAACAACAGAGTCTTCTTTCTTTGTCCCTGGTTATCTGTTTGTTATGAATGGGATTTAGTACGAGGAAACCTTTGCTTTACTTGTTGCCTCTGTGTGTGTGTGGGGGGGGGTCTATGTGTGTGTGTGTGTGTGTGTATGTGTGTGTGTGAATATGACTATATTTGGTGTTTAATTGTGTTAAGGATACAACATTTGATATTGTATAAAATCAACAACTTGTATATTGAATAAGTATATAACTGATAAATGTGCCCTATAGAAATAAGCACTGGTGCCGATATATTCGAAAAATGACTCTTGAACATAGTAGCTTAGCACGCCCAAATTTTAATGTCTTAAACTCCAAATCTAGTTACTTGCCTGCATAAGTGTGTTTTCTTCATAGATGTATGCATGTTCTTACTTCTATATGAGAGAACGTGTATGTGCGTATGTATTTATTTAAGAAGATATTTGCTGTTCAGTACATTGTCAGTTAACGTCCCATTAAGAGCAATTTGTTGAGACGTATTTGGAACATCTAGCCATTACCTTATTGCATTACTAACAAGAAAAATTGTAAAAACAATATCGGTTGACTAGTCAATAATCGCATGCCATGTAATTGCATATCTTCGACAGGAAGTTACCATAATGATGTATTCTATATCTATTGTTCTTTCTTTAATATTTTAAAGAAGTATGTATGTTAAAAAAATGAGACATTCAACAAAAACAATAAGACATATACACGTAAGTGTTGTTAAGAGAGAATTTCAGGTGAAGAGAGATTAGTGAGAAATGAATTTGTAAACGTGCTAAAGGATCAAAAATTAATGATGTGAAAATGAGGACACAGAAAGAAAACCGAAAGGTCATATAACTGAGATAATATGAAGGCGAAAACATACCGGCAGAGGATACGGATAAGAACAAGGTACGACTAGTGTCCAAAAATATTTTCAATTATAAATAAACTCAGAGTGAATTACACGTATATATATATATATATATATATATATATATATATATATATATACATATGCACACATAAAACCACACACATATTCTTATATTATATCATATTTATACATATATGTATGCATGTATGTGCATGTATATACATATATCTATATACATACATGTATATATGTATATGCATATGTATATATATATTTGTATATATACATATATAATATATATATATATACCTATATAAATATATACATATATATACTATATATATATATATATATTTGTATATAGACACATATCTACTATATATACATATGTATACATGTGTACATTGTGTGTGTGTGTGTGTGTGTGAGAGAGAGAGAGAGAGAGGGGGGGTCGGTGTGTACGGATGGGAATGTAGGAGGCGAAAGAGCAGAGTAGATTCATAGAGAGGTAATTATCACTATTTAGTGAGGAAGGCAATAAATTCGAGGAGAGTTTAAAAAATACTGAGAACCAGAAAAGAAAGAAATGATAGGTCACATGTTCAATGAAAAACTGTTTAAAGTAACACAGTGGAAAAATTAAAGTTTGACAGGAAGACATCGAAAAGTACATATTTAGAGTCATCGCAAAATTAGTAAATGCGGAGAGGCCTACCAATTACGATACGGATAATCAATAAATGAATCTATATATTTGTATTTTTCTTGTTTGCTCCATTGTTTCTTTCGCTAATAATTTATCACAAATTGTTAAGAGCCACTAATCAAGAATATTGAGCGTATTAACATATATAAACATACACAAACCAGTCAATATTGTGCAGTTAATTAAAATCCATGCCAGTGATATGTTTACTGTTTCTCTTGTTACTAAAGCGGTAGTCATGTTGTTGATCATCCTTCAACATGTCTTGTTATTTATTCACGATGTTGTCATGGGTGTAACACTTGCTGAAGCCTATATTGTGTTAATGAGGTTGCATTTATTGATGGTGGTGGCTGAGATGTTGGTGGAGCAGGAGTTTTCTTTATTTGTTTTATTACGAGTTTTGCCTTGTTTCCCTTATTTCATTAATCATCAGATATTTTCTGAGAAAAATGTACGCAAATTTTAAGTGTCCACACTACGTCAATCATGGCAGACATCGACGCCTCTTCTCTACGCTGTTGCACTTTGATCTTTGATTAAAGCTACTATTGTGTAACTGCGTATGTGTGTCAGAGAGAAAGTGAGTGTATGTATATAGTTATTTGTATATATATGCATATACATTTAATTGCATATAAATACATATTTAATTGCACATAAATACATATGTATAGACAAATATATATATATATATATCATACATACATACGTATACATGCATACATACACACAAGCACACATATATATATATATATATATATATATATATATATATATATATATATAGAGAGAGAGAGAGAGAGAGAGAGAGAGAGAGAGAGAGAGAGAGAGAGAGAGAGAGAGAATTATATATATATATGTATATATATAGATAATTATACATATAGATATAATTACATATGTGTGTGCATATATGTGTGTATGCGTTTGCGTGTGTGTATGTGTGTATTGTACCAAATTTTGGCACTGAAAGTTATATAAACAGCCGAACTAGGCGCCACTACAGGCTGCCAAAGCTCCCTTCGTCTCCATCAAAATACAGGATCAGATACTGCAACAGCCTGGGTTTCAAGCGCCCACAGTTCTTCAATACCCTTCCCAAATGCCTGCGGAACCTCCATGGTGTGAATGTAGGTGTCTTCAAAACAAATCTCGTTCTCCTCTTGTCAAGGATTCCAGATGAACCTACCTCATGGGAGAAAACCAGACGAGGGTGGCAGCATCTTTAATATTTTGTCTTATTATATATATATATATATATATATATATATATATATATATATATATATATATATATATATATATATATATATATATATATATATATATATATATATATATATACATATATATAATATACATAATATAATATAGGATAAAATTCTTTATAATAATTTATCAAGTAGTCAGCGTGAAAAAAACCCCATAATGAAAAAATAACGAAAAATTTCGTAATGAAAAGATTCATCTTTTCTTCATAGATATATTTAAATATATATAAAGGGCATTAACTGTGTATTAACGCCTCACGCTATCGAGGGACTAAATAAGTCGGTAGTTATTTTCGGTAGTTTTTTTACTTATTTAGTCCCTCGATAGCGTGAGGCGTTAATACACAGTTAATGCCCTTTATATATATTTATATATAATATACATATAGCCATGCATTCATACATACATGCATACATATATACACATATACCATCGTTCCTTATATATTCATAATTATGACACAGATTCCTTTTTAACTGTACGAATTATTGATTTCCTGCCTTCCTCGACGTGATGTCATTTTATGTATGGTCTGTAAACTGATATCTTTAGGGATTGAATTCTGTCTCTTAATCTGTATTAAATTGTAATCTTGCTCTCACTCACAACTAGCAAGGTATTCATCGAAATTTTCATTTCCATATTATATTCAAATGCAAAAAGAGGTGTTATAAAGTATTTAGGATTTCCCTGCGTATATTATATTCTATGTTTGCCAGTTATGCCAGTGTTTATATACATACATATTAGCAGAACAACAGAACACTGAAGGAATAGTGAGTCCGCCGGATATGGAGGAAAACATGGAAAGACACAAGCAGAAAAGAGAATAGGAAGAAGACACGTTACAGAGAAGTGAAGAGAAGTAAGGAATGGATATTTTCATGACTGTCATTTTCCCAAATCTCAGCCATACTGTACCGTTTATTCTAGTAAGGGATACCTTCCTTATCTCTCTTCACCCCTCTGTAACTTGACTTCTTCCGTTTCTGTATTCTACTAGCTAAAGACAAAGGATACAGAGGACGGGGTACCAAATGTGAACACTGTATAACTGAAAAATTAATCATACAATCAACAGATAACATAATACCTTCTCTCCTTGCATACATAATCAGTATTTTATACACGTATATTTCAAAGAAGAGCCCATATAAACGAGGGTAACCCTACCAGGATAGCCCGTTTCCTAAAAGTGAACACACAAATCACACAAACTTCACACAAAGATAATTTTCGCATCGAATTTACCAACTTTGAGAGAACGTGGTTATGGTTAATTAAAATAGTAGGGTAAAAAATGGATATTAATTAATATCAATTTAATACCAGGAAACTAGCACTCGTTGGGAACAAATAGTACATGATTCTGAAAATTACATTTCGTTGGCAGTCCGTACTGAAGGGAAACAGATATTTTCGGTAAGGAAATATTAATTTCGAAACCTGGTCTACGGATAATGTATTCATTTCTGTAATTTTCACTAGTCTCGCCCGTATGTTTTGCTTCACTAGATTTTTTCTTTCAGAACTATTCGGTGATCATCTTCTGGCACATTAGCAGTCCACATAGTGGTCTTTTTTATATATACAAATAAAATAATACTTTTGAGATCTCAGATAATTTTCTCTGAATCTCCTAATTCTTTTAATGTGCTAGTTTCCTGGTATTAAATTGATATTAACTAATATCCAATTTTTTACCCTACTATTTTAATTATATATATATATATATATATATATATATATATATATATATATATATATATATATATATATATATATATATATTTAGAAGGTTTGGAGGTGATGTACATATATCATATATTAGAAAAAATAAGGTATTCAGAGATCTGGACGGTTGTACATATACAAATATTTATTAACATGTCATATGTTTTTACAAATCACATAGAAGCTCTTTCATGTACTCTAATAGATTCTTCAGATTTAAATTTTGCGACGAGATTTGTCTCTTTTTATGGTATTAATGAACGGGTTGGGGTGGGGAGAGATGGGAATGAAGAGTAATGTAGAGTGTATAGGGTAGCAAAAGAGGGAGAGGAATGGGGTGATAGAGGAGGGAGAAAGTGAGAGAGTGTGTGTGCTTGTGTGTGTGTGTGCGTGTTTGTGTGTTTTTGTGTGTGTGTGTTTGTGTGTGTGTGTGTGTTTGTGTGTGTGTGTGTGTGCATGTGTGTGTGTGTGTGTGTGTGTGTGTGTGTGTGTGTGTGTGCTTGTGTATCTGAAACACGAGACAAAGAGAAAGAATATATATATTTAAGTAGGTGGCTAGAAGAGATGCTTACATTGGTTCAGCCAGCTCACCAGGAAGTCTGAAAGAAAAATGTTTGCAAAAATAAAAAAATTGTATTTTTTATTAATGTCAATGGAAAAGAAAAGGAAAGAAGGAAGAAAGAAGAAAGAAGAAGGAAGAAAGAAGATAGAAGAAAGAAGGAGGAAAGAGAAGGCAGAAAGAAGAAAAACGTGTTTATATCTATACAGTTGGTCTGTTCTTTTAATAGAAGATGACAAATTGATTCTTGGTCTGTAAAAATGGCAAGACCAGGTGGTTACCCTAAGAGGGCGTCTGTTTTGATGAAGAATAATGAAAAATAAGAAATAAGTGGAAATTTTACCGGTGAGTGTGTTAAATTTTAGGCACAATAACAAAATGACTCTCCCCAGACACAACAGAATAATGAAAGTTATTGTTTCAAACATCGTCTGGACTTATAATCATCATCATCATCATCATCATCCTCATCCTCTTTCCCTCGCTGTCTCTCTCTCCACCCCAACCCATTCACTAATACTATAATAAGTGACAAATCCCTTCGCAAAATTTAAATCTGAAGAACCTATTAGAGTGGATGAAATCGCTTATATGTTATTTGTAAAAATATATGAAATATTGATAAATATTTGTGTATGTACAACCATCCAGATCTCTGAATATTTTTTCTAATATATATATATATATACATATATATATATATATATATATATATATACAAAAGTAATGAGTATATGCATATATACGTACAGGTATGTGCATACCGACATCCACCTGTATGTATAGGTGCATATCTGGGTACAGGACATTGCAAACAAACGTAGACGAGAACACACGAGCCACATAGAGAACATTCTACTTCATCAGCTACCCACGTTTTAACACCGGCGTTTCGACGAGCTTCGGGCAGGACGCAACGTTAAAACGGCTCGTCCCATGGATCGCAGATTAAATCTGTATACGCAAATTAAATCTAGCCATGGAGGAATGTAGTGGCGGACAAAAAACAAGACAGGAAAACAAACAGAAAAGGCTTTACGGCCAGACGAGAAAAATTATGTGTGTATGAACGCGATGAGGCACGGAACCGAGAGAGACAAAGTGGTGGCGTGTGTTACTTGGCGAAAGCCAAGGAAGGAAAGGATTATTGACCGGAAGCATGTGACCATGCCGGTGTAAAGGGAAGAGAGAGAGTGGTAGAGGGAGAAAGAGAGGGAGGAAGTAGAAGAATGGTGAGCAACGAGAGGAAAAAAGAAAAAGAGGAAATACGAGGGGGAAAAAAGAGATACGTAGTAGTAACAGAGGAAGAACAAGAGGGGTGAGGCGAGATACGTAGTAGTACAGAGGAAGAACGAGGGGGGGAGAAGGAAAGAGAAAGAGAAAGAGATAGAGTAGCGTCGGAGGAATGTTTACGAAAACTACTTACAATTTTTGTGAGACGCTGCGTTCAATCATGTAAAAACAAAAGTAATGAGTATATGCATATATACGTACAGGTATGTGCATACCGACATCCACCTGTATGTATAGGTGCATATCTAGGTACAGGACATTGCAAACAAACGTAGACGAGAACACACGAGCCACATAGAGAACATTCTACTTCATCAGCTACCCACGTTTTAACACCGGCGTTTCGACGAGCTTCGGGCAGGACGCAACGTTAAAACGGCTCGTCCCATGGATCGCAGATTAAATCTGTATACGCAAATTAAATCTAGCCATGGAGGAATGTAGTGGCGGACAAAAAACAAGACAGGAAAACAAACAGAAAAGGCTTTACGGCCAGACGAGAAAAATTATGTGTGTATATATATCTTTTACTCGTTTCAGTCTTTTGACTGTGGCCATACTGGAGCACCGCCTTTAGTCGAGCAAATCGACCCCAGGACTTATTCTTTGGAAGCCTAGTACTTATTTTATCGGTCTCTTTTGCCGAACCGCTAAGTTACGGGGACATAAACACACCAGCATCGGTTGTCAAACGATGTTGCGGGCACAAACACAGACATACAAACACATACACACATACATATATATATATATATATATATATATATATATATATATATATATATATATATATATATATATATACATATATACGACAGGCTTCTTTCAGTTTCCGTCAACCAAATCCACTCACAAGGCTTTGGTCGGCCCGAGGCTATAGTAGAAACACTTGCCCAAGATGCCACGCAGTGGGACTGAACCCGGGACAATGTGGTTGGTAAGCAAGCTACTTACCACACAGCCACTCCTATATATATGGGTGCATGTGAGGCCATGTAGTAAGATTGTTTACCAACCACATGGTTCAGAGTTCAGTCTCACTGCGTTGCACCTTGGGTAAGTGTCTTCTATTAAGTTTTCAGGGTGACCAAAGCTTTCTGAGTGGATTTGGTAGCCGGAAATTGAAAGAAGCCCTTCGTATTTATACATATATATATATATATATATATATATATATATATATATATATATATATATATATATATATATATATAGATAGATAGATAGATAGATAGATAGATAGATAGATAGATAGATAGATAGATAGATACATACGTACATACATACATACATACATACATACATGCATACATATATATACGCGTGTGTGTGTGTGTGTGTGTGTGTGTGTGTGTGTGTGTGTGTGTGTGTGTGTGTGTGTGTGTATGTGTCTCTGTCTGTGGATGTGTCTATCCTCCGTCAATGCTTGACAACAGTTTGGGAGTGTAATTGCTGATTCGAAACGTTTACATAACTATATTATTTTCACACTGTACTTATGTATTGATTGTATTATCACGATTTACTATATTATAAAGATTATTCTTGAAACAATTAAGAGGCGAATACTTGGAAGGCAGCTACTGAATAGAATGCCTTCACCTGAACGGTTTGTTAAATTTCGCAGCTTTGAAGCTGTATTTAACTCCGGAACCGCTGTCCTGATTCAAAGGAAAAAATAATCCCGATAGGTATAAGCCTGTCAACTGTAATCCTCTGGTAATAACTTTGAACAGTGTTTATATAAATCTGCTCACTGCAATAAATTGTTTCTATGGCTGTAGCAGATAAGGTTAAAATGAATTGCTCTATAATTCTAAGAGATACAATAAAATGTTGACGGATTCTGAACAGTTTTGTTGCTGTGGTGTCGAAACAACCGAAATTATTTTCACTATTGCTCTGGAAAATATTATCGTTGCATATTCAGTGTCACTTGTGACTCAAGAGACTTATACACAATATCATTTCACATATGATTTTCAATTTATTTTTTACTGGCCACACATATCTAGAATTATAATAGAAATGTCTTTCTAATTTCGAGAAGGTTTTGTATAATTTCAGAATAATTTAAGCGCAAATTTAAACAAGTCAAAAGGCTATATAAAGTACGTAGTGTCTCACGATTTGGCACCAGTTGAACCAGAAAAAAGGAACATTTATTGGCTTTGTTCTACGTATGCAAAATCATAAAATATATCGCAATAACATTATTCAGATTCTCACACTTTTCTCCGTATGCATCACTGCTGCTTTGAAGATTAGGCAGTAGATAAGATCATCAGCTTGAGCGAGATAAACAGTATATTTAAAACAATGCTTCCGGTGATTGCACTTAACAATTCAAACAACGGCCTGCTGCATCAGAAACAGCCTAGGGTTAAAAGATCATTCAACCAATAAAGACAATAAAGAACGTCAAGCAACGTGGTTACTATCTTTATTATTACAATAAATAGTGATGTCATATTTATCACCGACATTAATTATAACAACCCTCGCAGTATTCACATTTCACGTTGTTCTTTATATTCCCAATTCAAGATTTCGTGCTAATCATCTTTGTCAATCTTCGTATTTATCTTCATAATTGTTACAATTAAGTTGATTAGTAATAAGATTATTGACTGTGATGATCTTCATTGTACATCCTTTCACCAACATTAGCAAAAGCAGAAGCATCACAGTCGCATTCATGATCATGACCACCACCACCAACACACAAATCATCATCATCGTAGCAGTCATGATTGTTGACAACATTCACCATCGGCATATTAACGTTGTGGTTAAAGCTGAGAATGACAATAATATATTTATTTGTGATCGTCATTATAGTCATTGACTCTTTATTCAATATCATTAATATCGTCGTCTCTATTTTCAACCTTCATAATTTCATAATATTCTTCATCACCCTGTCACGATATTCACCTGTGCTTTGTGTGTGTGTGTGTGTGTGTGTGTGTGTGTGTGTGTGTGTGTGTGTGTGTGTGTGTGTGTGTGTGTGTGTGTGTGTGTTTTGAATTAGAATAAAAGTTACTCAGTTTCTAATGAGTATGTCACATAAATTGATTCGATACAAGATTAAATCGAGCAAACAACCAGAGCCTGAATTTCTAAATTCTGCTTTCTATTCCTGTTCCCAGTGTGATGGACTGGTAGAAAAAAACTTTCCTGCTCAGAACTACCTTCTCTTAAGCTGGTATTTAAAATTAGACTGAAGCAAATTGCATTTCGTTAATCCGAGGGCCGATAAATTAAAGTGCTAATCTATTCTTGATACCGATATAACCCGCTATGTTCTAGCAAAAGAATGTTATTGTCATTATTACAGAGGAGCAAGAAACGATTGAGGATCGGTAAAGAATTCATTGTGGTACTGGATCTGATTTTTACATTTTGAGTTCAAATTTCACAGAGGTTCACATCAATCTTCATCGTTCTATTCAACTACTGGGTTCGCCGGAATCGATTATCTCCCTCCGCTCAAATTTTTCACCCAAAATCAGAGACAATTATGAACATTTAATTATTATTATTAATAGTATTATCAAATGGCTTCAAAGGCGATGATTTAGCAGAATCGATAACACGCTGGGGAAAATGCTTAGCAGCTTTTCGTCCGTCTTTACGTTCTTGAGTTCAAATAACGCCAGTGTCGATTTTGCCCTTCATCCTTTCGTATTCTGTAAAATAAATATCAGTCGATCATTGCAGTCGATGTAGAGCTTAATCCCTCCTTTGAGATTGCTGGCTTTTGCCAAAGTTCGAAAACAAAGGCGGCGCGCCGGCAAAATCTCTAGTTATTGCACAAAAAGGTCGGTTATGTGTCTTAAAGCTTTTTGCATTTTGAGTTCAAATCCTACCCAGACCAAATTACATTTCACCATTCTCTTGACAATAAAATGCAGTACCAATCCAGTACTCGAGTCAATAATATGCACTAACCCATTTTCCTGGAAATTGATGGAAATGTGCACAGAGCGGAAACACTTTTTTACTAGTGTTTATGTAGGTGCTTATCGCTGGTGTTGTAGTGAATCAAGTAAAAGAATAAGAATATAGAATATATAAATATATAAGTATATATAAACATACATACAAAGATATATATATATATATATATATATATATATATATATATATTTATATATATATGTGTGTGTGTGTTTGTGTGTGTGTGTGTGCGTGTGTGTGTATGCATATATATATATATATATATATAATATAGGATAAAATCTTTATAAGAATTTATCAAGTAGTCAGCGTGAAAAAACCCCATAAGGAAAAAACTCATTGTTTTTTCCCATAAATATATAATTTATATAAGGGCATTAACTATATAGTAATCACTCACGCTTAGAGGGACTAAATAAGTCAAAAACTACCAAAAAATAAGCAACATATTTACCGAAACCGAGGAAATGCAGCTTTCAAAATTAATCTCTTAAAAACATTTAACCTAACGGCAAACCACTGGTTTCTCAATCAATACACCAAAATTGTGAAGTAAGCTACATCTTTTGTTTATCAGTACACGTATGGTCGAGACACATAAAAATAAACAAGAATCAACATACCACGATGTACCCAACATAGTACGATGACTTCTGTCCATCAATATATATCCGTGAAAGAGATTAGAATTTATCCGGTTGCATCTCAGTAACATGTGCTTATACAGAATAATATTCAGCACTAAATATATTCCAATTATTTATAATATAATATAGGATAAAATCTTTATCCTATATTATAAATAATTGGAATATATTCAGTGCTGAATATTATTCTGTATAAGCACATGTTACTGAGATGCAACCGGATAAATTCTAATCTCTTTCACGGATATATATTGATGGACAGAAGTCATCGTACTATGTTGGGTACGTCGTGGTATGTTGATTCTTGTTTATTTTTATGTGTCTCGACCATACGTGTACTGATGAACAAAAGATGCAGCTTACTTCACAATTTTGGTGTATTGATTGAGAAACCAGTGGTTTGCCGTTAGGTTAAATGTTTTTAAGAGATTAATTTTGAAAGCTGCATTTCCTCGGTTTCGGTAAATATGTTGCTTATTTTTTGGTAGTTTTTGACTTATTTAGTCCCTCTAAGCGTGAGGGATTACTATATTGTTAATGCCCTTATATAAATTATATATATATATATATATATATATATATATATATATATATATATATATATATATATATATATATATATATATATATATATATATATATATATATATATATATATATATATATATATATATATATATATATATATATATATATATATATATATATATATATATATATATATATATATAGGAGTGGCTGTGTGGTAAGTAGCTTGCTTACCAACCACATGGTTCCGGGTTCAGTCCCACTGCATGGCATCTTGGGCAAGTGTGTTCTACTATAGCCTCGGCCCGACCAAAGCCTTGCGAGTGGATTTGGTTGACGGAAACTGAAAGAAGCCCGTCGTATATATGTATGTGCATGTGTATGTTTGTGTGTCTGTGCTTGTCTCCCCAACATCGCTTGACAACCGATGCTGGTGTGTTTACATCCCAGTAACTTAGCGGTTCAGCAAAAGAGGCCGATAGAATAAGTACTAGGCTTACAAAGAATAATTCCTGAGGTCGATTTGCTCGACTAAAGGCGGTGCTCCAGCATGGCCACAGTTAAATGACTGAAACAAGTAAAAGAATAAAGAGTAAAAGAGTACATATAAATGATTAAATATTCTATGAGTTGACTCGTGAAGACAACTCCGCAATTTCATTTTCTTTTGTGCTGAAAACCTACTATCCGTTGGCTTTGAGTTAAAATGTATCTTATTGAAACACACAATATTATCTGTATTTCGCAAGATAGAAGTGTTACCTCAGGAAATATTTTGAGAGATTAATCTCTCTTTGATATGGTGGCAAAGCAGTTACGTCCACACACACTCACAGACACCTGCATAGACCCCTCGCACATACATAGATGTGTATATATAGGTACGTATTTGTTTATGTATGTGTGTGTGTATTATTCGTGTGTGTTATATATATACACATGTCTCTGTGTGTGTATGTGTGTATAGAATTATGTATATGCTTGGATTCAACATTCAAAGAGAAATATATTTGTGATCGTTATATACCCGTAATACCGTAATATACACCATCTTGTGATAAACTTGCGCTTTCACGGTTGTTGAAACTGGTTTATGTACGTGATATGAGAATTGCTTATGATATGGCCTGACCTTACAAATTCTATAATATACTCCGCCAACATGGTCAGGAGTGCTATCGTTTCTTAAATATGACCACTACAAATATATGTTATATGCGAACACTCTTCGCGCAAAGCGGATTTACAGTAGATCACTCTCACGTTATTGATTGACACACGTAACGTCCAACAACTTCGATTGTTTCAAGCTTTACTTCCATTTGTTTGGACTAACTATTTCGCGTTGTTATAATTCTACTTTACTCCACTTTTTATTCTTTGTATTCAAATGCTTCAGTATAGAAGCGTGCTGATATTATGTACTCGGAGTGAGTTAATTTACCACTGTTCGTCCACTCTAATGTTTATAAACGTAACAACACGTTTTACTTGCACCCTTTATACTCATATAACGATGCGACCAGACGATTACACCCTATCAGTAATATATTTGATTTACTTTCATCCAAACATACTCGCCAATGCAGACAACATAGATCAGAAAATGTAGACACTGACAAACACTTACAACTACTCACTCATACACAATCCTTTCCTCAAAGATCCACAGCTTATAGATTTTCCTTTTACGATACGTTCACCAAGTGTCTCCTCTTCTCTCTCCCTCTCTCTCTCTCTCTCTCTCTCTCTCTCTCTCTCTCTCTCTCTCTCTCTCTCTCTCTCTCTCTCTTTCTCTCTCTCTCTCTCTTTTACTCTCTTTCTATCTCACACACACATGCATACACATACATACATGCACACACAAACACAAGTGTTATGTTTTGCTTTTAAGAAATAACAACGACTAAAACGCATGGGACATTCGCTTCTACTACTCGGCAATATTAAACAAAAACCTCTTTCTCCGTATCTTGTACTTTCATTATGATGAAACGAAATTATCTTCTAGGAAACTGATGAAACAAAAACACGAAATCAAATTGAAACAGAATCTGCCAAAATTTGATCAACATAAATCTGATTTGCATATTCCGACTGATAATTTCACCTGCATTTTAGGCGATTCAGAATTGAAAACCATGTCAACGCCGTAATATCGTTAATCTATCAATATGTATAACTTCTCAACGCTACCTAATCAACACGAAATATATCCGTACTTCCTAGTGCACTGCTAACTCTCATTCTCATTCCATAATGAATTCTCTAATTAACGTTGATAAATTTTAAATCCCTCTGCTAAGTTTTGCATTAAAATTACTAATTTCAACAATGTTTCTATTCTGATTACTCTCAGTTGAATTTTGATTAATTAGTGGCGCGGTTATCAAGTATGTTAGTACTCGCTTGAATATAATATTGCATTAAAGCCCTGAAATTCTATGAATTTTGCTTTATATGTGTATTATGACATCATTGCAAATTCGAAGCATTTAGCAAATAATCAGATGGTTTTCAAAGGCATAGATAGAACACATTTCAACCGCTAATTTTTTTTTTTCGTGTCTCTATGTTTTTTATCTTTTATTTTCTAATTACTTCAGTCATTAGATTGTGGTCATGCTACAGTACCACCTCGAGAAAATCTTTTGGCTGAAAAAAATCAACCCCAGTATTTATTTCTTTAAGACTGGTAATTATTCTACCGGCCCCTTATGACGAAACGTTAACTCATGGGGAGGTAATCACACCGACACGGGTTGATAAACGGTGGTGTGAAACAAACACAAACACAGATATATATATATATATATATATATATATATATATATATATATATATATATATATATATATATATATATATATATATATATATATATATATATATATATATATATATATATATATATATACATATATATACATATATATATATATATATATATATATATATATATATATATATATATATATGTGTATTTAGGTATTTATACGCACACAGGACGCACACAAACATATATATATATATACGTATATATAAGTATATAGATATATGTATATATACATGTGTGTGTGTGTGTGTGTGTGTGTGTGTGTGTATATATATATACATATACCGATACATATAGATACATATACACACACATACTTATAAATAGCGGGCTTCTTTCATTTTCGCCTGCCAGATCCGGATCCGTGTCGTTGGAAACAAACTTCTTACTACACAGTCACGCATGGTTTCTTTATTTTTCCAACACAGACTTATGATTTTATCCCCAAAGTAAAATGGAATGTCTTAAAAACTTTGGTTGTTTAGTATGAGAAAATCCACATGCACCAGCTTCATAACCTTCGATGCAGTTTTAACTATTTTATGATCATATATTCCAAATAATATAATCCAGCACTCAGTATAACTTTCGGTACATAACATAAGGTATATTTTATATATTGTCGCATATATATTTTTTATATATTTGACTGTTTTAAGGCTTTGCTTAAGTATTACCATTAAATTGCTTGATAATGTTCGCATTGATAGTGAAACATATTTGCGAGAGCAAAAAGTATATTGGTTTTAATGTTGCATAAACATTGTAAATTGTTTATCCAACACTACGCACTTCTTATTCATTTTGATTTCAGATCTCTTCGTTGATACACGTGCTTCTTATTCTAGTAGTATCATTATATATATATATATATATATATATATATATATATATATATATATATATATATATATATATATATATATATATATATATATGTATGTATATAATATATATACTCACATATATATTATATGTGAGTATATACGTATATATATGTGTATATACACATATATATATATATGCCTATATACATATGTATATATATATATGCATATATATATGCACACACGCACACACACACACACACACACACACATATATATATATCTCGCAGTTTACAAAATATTGTATACATGAGATCTTGATGCGCGTGAATATTATTAAGGTTTCTACCAACTTAAAAAGTAGATAGCAAAGAATATATATATATATATATATATATATATATATATATATATATATATATATATATATATTGTTTAAGTGAAGTCACAGGATATCTATTAGATATTGATGAATCCTAAAATTCATTTACTATTTTGGAATACGTGTTAATAATGTCAGACATTCTTTCTAATATCATAAATAGTTATATATATTAACGGTTTTCGTTATTTTGCGAGCATAAAACACACAAGCATATATAAATGAGTGCGTGTGTGTGTGTGTAATAGGTCTTCATGGAAAGAGGTTGTTCTTTCCTAGCGATGAATTTTATCCAAGGGTACCCCAGTCTAGTTCTATAGCGATTAACGACACTGGAAATTCTACATGTGTATAGGTACTAATGCTTAATGTTGTTTCTTCTTGAATATTAGTACCTTACACTTCCGAAATTTCATTAGTTGCTGTAGGGGTTTCCATCGTTTTCCATACATGAAAACAAGCAAAGTTGTTTACTGATCATGATTCAAGAGCCATGCAGAGGACCAAGCAATGATATTTTTTGTAGGTGTTCTATCTTTACATTCGATCCAACCATTTTTAGCCATGTTGGTAGTTGGTACCTGTAAGTGCACCAATCACTATTTGTCTCACGCCCACTTCCTTTATTGCCCTTAACCTTCGTATTTCCCACTTTAATTCATTATAGTTGTTCACTTTTTTGTTCGTTCTCTTCAATTATTAGACAGGATGAACAGGTAGAATCATTATTGCATCGGAGACAATGCTTAATATAAATTTTATTGGCTCTTTGTGTTCTGAGAGAAAATCCCTTCCATTTCGACTTTGCTTTCCATCCTCTCAGTGTTGATGAAATAATGTACCAGTCATGTTCTGGTGTTAATTTAATCGACTTGCTCTTGTCTTTGATGGTGCACCTTTGTCATTTGACATCTCGTGTACTTCAGTTCTTGTGATTTAGGGTTAAGCGAAGTTAAACTAACATATCTACACGCACACAAGTTTAGTTTTTATCTGATTGGTATTTTTGTTTATGCTTCGTATTTTCCAAATGACATTTACTTTAGCTTTCGTTTACTTCCCCCCACCCCTATCTATCTCATGCACACACACAAACACACTCCCTCACTGATTCTCCATCTCTCTTTCTCGCATTCTCTTGGGAACATTTATGCATTTTGGTTCTTGAGTCGTGGTGAAAAGTCATTTCAGCTTATGTTAGTAAAGTTATCTTCATATAGATGCCAATATCATTTAATGTCATGGGAAATGAGTTTAATAGCGATAATCATGCATAATTGCTCCACAGTTTGCTTTGTGCTGATACACATTGTCAAATGTGTAGTGGGCTGATTTTCTTATTTGTGTAAAAATTTACGAGAGAGAAACAATTCTTTTCTTTTCGATTATCTTTGAAGCTCGCGAAAATTATTTTTAAAGTAGAAATAAACGAGTTGGTTTATTCGGTTACAGCAACGAAATATTTGTATAAAAACATTAGGTGCTCACAAATGATTCTCTATTCCCTGCGTTTCATAAAGTAAATAGGCATGAAGAATATTTATACAAAGTCAGTTGAATCCGTGTGGCATGTGCTGGTGTTGAGCTCAGAATCACAGTAGAAAGTATTCTACTGTAAGGCGGCGAACAGGCAGAATCGTTAGCACGCCGGGCAAAATGCTTAGCGGTATTTCGTCTGCCGTTACGTTCTGAGTTCAAATTCCACCGAGGTGGACTTTGCCTTTCATCCTTTCGGGGTCGATAAATTAAGTACCAGTTACGCACTGGGGTCGATGTAATCGACTTAATCCCTTTGTCTGTCCTTGTTTGTCCCCTCTATGTTTAAGCCCCTTGTGGGCAATAAAGAAATAAGAATCACAGTAGAAAGTATTATTTACTGATAATATCAGCAATCACTATTGAATACTACAGTGAAATGTTGCAAGAAAGCCATGGACAATGTGATACTTCGTGAGTGAAATGCCATTCAAGGCATAATGAGGGACATTTGTGAGAAGATTCGTTGACATTGCACTTTGTGAATACCATAACCTCAAGGGAAAATCAACCAAAGCCACAATCCTTACGTTAAATCCAAGGTCATGAATGCAGGGACCATGAGAGAGGTATGCTTATGTCGGACCTAAACACCAAGCAAAAACAATCAAGGTAATAAAACAGTGAACCCTCGCAATCTTTCAACGACGGAAGGAAGAAGAGGGGACAGCGCGCAATGTTTTATCGTACACTCTTCTTTCCTAACATGAAAAATAAGATCGTCAGGATATTATCCCAAGTTGCCGATAGGTTCCTTTCGCGCAACATGCTTACAATAACATTTTCAATAGACACGTAATTAGATTTTCCTAGTCCACCGCAGCCAACGTAGCCACTATTATAGTGGCTTCTAATAGAGCAAGCTTGCAAGATACAATACTGAAATAACCTATGTATCGGGTAAGACACTTACAGAGGCAGCTCAAATGAAGACAGCAACGACAAGCACATGTATCATAGATACTGCGACGAGAAAAAGAAACCGTATCGAAGGAAATAGGTGTAGGAGTGACTGTGTGGTAAGTGGCTTGCTTACCAACTACATGGTTCTGGGTTCAGTCCCACTGCGTGGCACCTTGGGTAAGTGTCTTCTACTATAGCCTCGGGCCGACCAAAGCCTCGTCAGTGGATTTGGGGGAGGGAAACTGAAAATAGCCCATCGTATATATGTATATATATATATGTATGTGTGTGTATATGTTTGTGTGTGTATATGTTTGTGTGTCTATGTTTGTCCTGCCCAACATCGCTTGACAACCGATGTTGGTGTGTTTACGTCCCCGTAACTTAGCCGTTCGGCAAAAGAGACCGATAGAATAAGTACTAGGCTTCCAAAGAATAATTCATGGGGTTGATTTGCTCGACTAAAGGCGGTGCTCCAGCATGGCCGCAGTCATTTGAGCGAAACAAGTAAAAAAGTAAAAGAGTAAAAGAGAACTCTTACATTATGATGTATATGTGTGTGTGATATATGTGCGCTTATATATGCGTATATATATGTGCGTGTGCATGAATTTATATATCTGAGTGTGTGTGTGTAAGTATGTATGTATGTATGTACACAGAATAAGTCCTGTGTTTGATTTGTTCGACTAAAGGTGGTGCTCCAGCATAGCTGCAGTAAAGTGGCTGAAACAAGTAAAAGAATAAAAGAATATATATATATATATATATATATATATATATATATATATATATATATATATATATATATATATATATATATATATATATATATATATATACATATATATATATATATATATATATATATATATATATATATATATATATATATATATATACTGACACATATATACATATATACATATACGTATATCTATATATACAAATACATATAGGCGCAGGAGCGGCTGTGTGGTAAGTAGCTTGCTTACCAATCACATAGTTCTGGGTTTAGTCCCACTGCATGGCACCTTGGGCAAATGTCTTCTACTGTAGCCTCGGGACGACCAAAGCCTTGTGAGGAAATTTGGTAGACGGAAACTGAAAGAAGCCCGTTGCATATATGTATGTGCATATGTTTCTGTCTGTGATTGTCCCCCCCCCCCGCCAACAACACTTGACAACTGATACTGGTGTGTTTACGTCCCCATAATCTATCGGTTCGGCAAAAAGAGAACGATAGAATAAGTACTAAGCTTCCAAAGAATAATTCTTGGGGCGATTTGCTCGACAAAAGGTGGTGCTCCGGCATGACCGAGGTCAAATGACTGAAACAAGGAAAAGAGTAAGAGTATATGCATATAAACGTTTACTTATATGTTTACATGAATGTAAATGCAACGTCAAGCATCATTGTCAGTTTCAAGCCGTCATACGCGCATAAATTATGAGAACACGTGATATTCCAATCGTTTGCAGCGCGCAAATAAAGACGCGTACGTAATTTGCAGTCGACAGATATTAGATTTTTTCTGTTCTTGTATACTATTACATTTATAAATATGCATGTTTGTGTTCCTCCGTATGCGTGTGTGTGTGTGTGTGTGTGTGTGCGCGAGAGAGAGGGAGAGTTTCTGTGTGTGCTTCTGTTTGTGCGCTCGCTCAAGTGTGCGTTGTGTTTGCTTCTGCATGCAAGCGCGTGTTTGGTGGGTATATTTTAATGCCTGTATGGCATTTCAAATGAATTCCCCCGTATGACACGTAATATTTATAAATCCAGAGTGTAAACATGATATAATATTAGTTTCTGCCAAGAAACATATCCGCTATTTAAAACTACCGGACTCGGAAATACAGGCAAACACATCCATTCACATAAAAAAAAAAAAAAATGTGAAACGGCATTTATAGTCACACGCATACACATAGAAACAAAGCGAAACAAAAAAATATATATAACACAAAATGTAATCTAGTATCCTTACCAAAAATCACAAAGTGATATCACTTCCACAGACACAAAAAGAAAACATAACTAGCATAACTATGTAAAGAAACTATGAAGACTTTAAATTTTTAATGACATTTTTATTTCCTTTCGTTCTACCTCAAAGTCCTCCATCATCAACCCGTTCTTTTTCCACATTTATTAATTTCTCTATATGAAATGATGGCTGCATTTGCGTCGGAAGATCGATATGTTTCGTATTTGTTGGATGCAAACTGAATAATGTATGACATTGTGCAAATTTGTTTTGCTTCCTAGCTCAGTTTTACTTAATGTTTTGAAAATAAATACATCATGTTTATAGCCCTGTAAGGGGTTTCTAACTAGAGACATTTCAATAGCCGTAATAAAAAATAATCATGATCATTATGCATGTATAGCGATGTGATGAAAAAATCGCGAAATATTTTGCTAAAATAATATGGTAACTATGCGAATGCTTATGTTCATGGTGAAACGGAAAAAGAATATAATAAAGCAGATGCTGTATCCGAAGAGAGATATGATGATGAGAATGATGTTCACCATCAAACATGATGGTGATTACGAGGGGAATAAATGCTCATCAGCGTGGTTACAATGATGACTTTTAATAGAAGTAACAAATACTATAAAAGTGAGTCTCCAAATATACTATAATCACCATCATCATCATCATCATCTTTATCATTATCATTATCATATCATCACAACCACCACCACCACCAACAACAAAACCATTATCATAACAACTGCTGCTGTCATCATTTCCCTTCCAGCGCATTTCTTTATTTAAATCATTTTATATTCATTCCATAATTTCGAAAAGAATATGCCTGATGACATACATTTACTGCTGTAATCAGTTTCAACTGTATGTCTCCACTCCCAGATATTTGGTACTTTAATAGCCCCCATATATGGTTTATAAGCATGCCCACTTCTTCCTTATTTTCTCTATGAACATCTTATAAAAACATACGTTACAATATAGCTGTCAGTCTATAGTCAAATTCATGATAGAAATATTGTGATTAAGACTGAAAGAAGATGGTTGTGGCTTCAAACTTGGTTCTTGAATCGCAACCCATTGTAATAACAAATGCTGTGTTTTGACGGCTGGGGAGAGATTTTAGGGCACTATGGAATGGCACTAGTTTAGGTGTGTGTATAATTGCCACTCTCGTAGTTTTCCATTTATCTATCTATCTAGTTTACCATTTATTTATCTATCTTTATATATCTATATATATATATATAGAGAGAGAGAGAACATTCCATAGGGAAATATATTTTTGTATTTATCAACAGCTATTTGAACACACAAACCTTCAACCTGTAACTAGTTTTATAAATGCCGATGCACGAACCTCTCAGACGGTTACTCCCTTTGTTACTTCTGCTAAATGTTAATGCATACATATACATACATACATACATATATATATATATGTATATATATATATATATATATATATATATATATATATATATATATATATATATATATATATATATATATATATATATATATATATATATATATATGTTTTAATGGTGTCCTGCAATTTCTGCAGCAGAGAAGTATAATATGCCCTGTTAATCATGGGGCCCTTTGCCAGAAAATCCATCATCACTATTCCACACTGGTTCCAAAAACCGTGAGCATCACCTTGCCTGTTGAGGGTTGGACGCGAGCCTTTTTTGGAGGTGGTGAGTTATCATGCTTCCATTGCTTCGACTGGACTTTAGTCTTCGGATCATAGTGATGGTCCCATGTTTCTGCTTGTGTGATAAGTCTGCTGGAAAAGTCCACCTCGTTTTCTTGGCACATTGACTTGTTCCTGCTTCTAAAAAGGTGTGAGCATCCGGGGAATCCATCATGTAGACATCTTCTGCATGTACAAATGGTCGTGAATGATTTTTTCCATGGACCCTACACATATCTTCACTTCTTGGGCTAGTTGCTGAATAGTTATGTGACACTTCTCCAAAATGGCAGCTTCCACTTTATGGACGGTGTCATCATCAACGGCAGAATGTGTTCATCCAGGAGCAGTTTTCACTGATGTCAAACCACACTTGAACTGATGATACCAGTACTTGACTACCTTGTATGATGGTGCATCGTCACCATAAACTTCCTTCAACCCATTGAAAGTCTCTTTTGCTGTACAACCTGATCACTGATCTACATTCAACTGCCTCCATTTAATTCTATATTGCCTACAAGGGAATAACATAGAGGGGACAAACAAGGACAGACAAAGGGACTAAGTCGATTACATTGATCCCAGTGCGTAACTAGTACTTATTTAATGGCCGCAGATCTAAGCTGAAACTATAAATAAATAAATAAATATATATTTATATATATATATATATATATATATATATATATATATATGACGGCGGCAACTATGTCGACAAACCCACCATGGCTGCTTGGGAAGGATCGTGTGACAATTTAGATACCGCTAATTTTGTCGTTTCAGATGCAAGTAATATAAATGATAGGCTAGGGAATTAATGGATCTCAGTTTCTTGATCCATTTCTCTCTCTCTCGCTCGCTTTCTATTATCTAGCTATCTATCTATATCGAGAAAAAAAAAATTTTTAAGAGAGAGAGAGAGAGAGAGAGCACTTCGCTCTCATGTGTCTATTCCCTGCTGAGGTTACCATGGTCTTTTCCGTAGGCTTTACTCTACATGGATAAACCTAATGTTACCCCATTTTACACAATTGACATTTTCTGTGATATACGATACCCCCTTTCCCCCCCCCCCTACCGATCCCTTTTGATCGGATTTTTTTTTTGTTTTTTTTTAAAGGAAAGCTCTACAGTTGTATTTGTCCCCTCTGTGCGCAGCCCTGTGTGGCTAATAAAAGAAAGTTATCTATCTATCTATATATCTATCTATCTATCTATCTATGTGTCTTTTTTCCTTCTCTCCCCCTCACACACATCCTGACTGCAAACTTTTTTGAGGTGAGGAATGACCAAGTTTACACGAACTTGGAAACTTTGGAACTCATCGTCTTTTCTAAATATTCCTATCGCTTACTTTTATTTATTTATTTACGCATTTTCAGGCCGTAACAACGTCATAAAACAGGATGGAAGAAATATTATATACATCTATATGTACATATATGTGTTTAACAATCTATCCATTTATCTACCCATGTGTGTATATACATATACATATATGCACATATATATACATGTATATATACATCCAAACATATATATATATACATATACATATATTCATATATATATATATATATATATATATATATATATATATATATACATACATATATATCTATATATATTTGTACATACATATATATATATATATATATATATATATATATATATATACATACATACATATATAGATAGATAGGTAGATAGATAGATAGACAGACAGACAGACAGACAGGTAGATAGACAGATAGATAGATAGATAGATAGATAGATAGATAGATAGATAGATAGATAGATAGATAGATACATTTCTTTTATTAGCCACACAGGGCTCAACAAAGATGGGACGAATACAATGTAGAGCTTTACTTTTGGGGAGGGGGAAGGAAGAGAAAAAAAAAAGTAGGGGTGTCGATCAAAAGGGACCGAGAGAAAAAAGAAAAAAAAAGCGATCAATAGTAATGTTCTGGTGTAAAAAGAGGGGAGGACAGTTTAGGTTTAGCCGTGGAAAGAAAAGCCTACGGAAAAGACCACGGTAACCTTGGTCAATATTGTCATTGCAGAAACTATAACAGTAAGTGACTCTCTTTTGCCTTTTTTTTTTTTGTCTGGATGTTTTTTACTCCTTTATAGTGTTATGGTCAAGGTGGCTCCGTCATTCACACGTGCCATCCTTACTACACTCACCCATCTTTTTTTGAAGCATTTACTAGACAAGACTTCCCTTTCTACTCTCACCTTCCTCTTCAGATGATACTTGAAGAAGTTGATGAGAGATTGCCCAGAGAGGAAAGTCTTTGTCTCTAGACCTTTCAGACGCGTCCACCATACACATTCTTTCGCCATAGCCACAAGTACGATGAAAATAGCTCTTCTTTCCCGTTTAAAAGAAGGAGGCACGACAATATTCACGATAGACTCGGCTGATAGACCGACTCGTCCCACACGCGATAGCAGTTGTTCGACGTAAGCCCACAGCTCGGAAATGGTGGGACACTGTACGAGTGCGTGCAGAACGGTTTCGTCGCTCCGCCCGCATCTCGGACAGGTCGGCCCCGTGTTTCTCGAGCCATGCCTGTAGAGTTTATCCCGAACGGGTAGAGCTTCTCGATAGCACTGCCAGGCCAGGGATCTCTGGAAGTTGTCCATAGGTCCCGGCCCGAAGATCGTCTTAAACAGGCGGGCCAGGTATTCCTCGTTGACGCCCAGGTTCGCCCCGAGATCGTCGTCGTACCTTCTCTCCATTAATCCACTATAGAATGCGTTAGTTGTGATGCAGTCGCTCAAGGTTGACGCGGGTTGTTGGAGTTGTCGGAGAGCAGCGCGACACTCGCGGTGCCATTTGCCCTTCCTCGGCCTCTTCTTGATCAACGACTGCAGTTCGGTCATGGAGACGAGCTGCGGGAAAGCGCGCCGCACAAACGGCAACCACACCTGTTCACCGTTGTCTACGTAGAGCCGGAGATGTCGCAGTCTCAGCGCGTGTCTGCGCATCATCAACCACGGCATGCCCAGACCTCCTTTTAACGGGTGTTGGCAGCAAACGGATCGCCTAACCATCGGAACGCTTCCTTTCCACAAGAAGCGGAAGAGGATGCGCTCCAGCTTGGTGATGGTAGGGTCGAGACAACGAACGACGGTTAGCCGGTAGTAGATGACGGACGCGATGTACGTGTTCGCCACCTCCGCCCGACCTTTTAGGGAAAGCTTCCTCTCGGCCCATTGCCGGGCTAGAGTGGCCACCCTTCTCGTTATCTCGTCCCGGTTCTTCTCCGTTTGGAGGTCTGGACCAAACCAGACGCCGAGCAACTCAACCGGACCGTCAGTCCAACGTTCCACGACGGAGGCGCTGCTTAACGGCATGGGCTTGCTTCTCCAGGTGCCGAGCCGCAAGCCCACCGACTTATCCCGGTTGATTTTCGCTCCCGTTACCGCTTCGTAGTCTCTCAGTGTCTCGCCGACAAGCTCGATGTGCTTTTGGCTAGACACTATGACGGTGACGTCGTCCGCGTATGCCGACACGCTCGTCCCGCATCCCAACTCTCGCGGGATGCCCCTCATTGTCGCCAGCTTCCGCAGTAGTGGCTCGAGAGTCAACACGTACAGAAGCGACGAGAGGGGGCATCCCTGACGAACCGAACGTGCAATATCGAAGGGTCTTGATAGATGCCCATTGACGCGAACTACCAAGCGGATGCCTCTGTACAAGGCAGCCATCCAGCCGCGGAAAATGGGACCGAAGCCGGCCGCTATGAGGACAGCCTCCAAGTATTGATGGTCTACCCGATCGAAAGCTTTCGATTGATCTAAATTGATCAGGGCCCCACCCATGCTAGGTTCCTTAACTACCCGATCTATGATGTAGCGCATCAGATGGAGGTTGTCATGGATGCTCCTGCCCGGCACGGCGCACGTTTGCGCCTTGCCGATCAGTTTCTCGATGACAAGCGCCAACCGCTTGGCTAACACCTTGGCCAAAATGTTCAGGTCTGCATTGAGCAGAGTGATGGGCCTAAAGTTAACTATGACGTCCCCCTTGTTTGGATCCTTCTTCAACAGCGTTACGGCTCCTCGGCTCACAAAACCGGGAATGCTAGATAGATAGATAGATAGATAGATAGATAGATAGATAGATAGATAGACAGACAGATACACAGATACACAGATAGATAGATAGATAGATAGATAGATAGATAGATAGATAGATAGATAGATAGATAGATAGATAGATAGGTAGGTTAATGTGTAAATTGTCACCATTTTATACTTTTTAATTTCGCGCATGCGGCTTCTTCAATTTTGTCTACTGCACAGTATAGTAGGGTCAGTTGGGCAACGTTTGTGAGAAAAATAGCACCAAGACGCAATTCACTCTGCCAGAAATTTGGAAACGGCAATCTGATTTCCGCTCCAAAGCAGGTAAAATGTTCTTAGTAGTTTTAAAATATTAAAATTTGTATCCACAATGAATAACTTCACTGTTTTTTCTGCTATTTAAGTAATTCTAATGTTTTTTTTACAATTACAAATTTGGTGCTTTCTGAACATTTTTTTGTTTATTCCTAGTATGCTTTCGTTTACAGCTTAAAACATATCTAAATTTTATTGCACAATGTTTCTCTCTTTTTTTATATCTACAAATTGAATATTCCTTATTCTGTGGTTTTCTTTTCTCACCTGCTTCTTCTAATTAAGATCTCATTTACATTTTTTTATAATTCATTTTATATTACGTAGTGTTTTATAGTTCCTTTTTCCTTCCTTATTTATAGTTGTTTCTGTTGTTATTTTTGTTACTGTGATATATATTTCTATTTTCATTATTACAGTTCAAATTTGTTATTTTTCCATTATTATTTCACATTAGAATATATATAAATAACAAATTTCCCATTTGGTATGTAATCCATTACAGTTCAATCTTTATATAAAATGCCTGAGTCAATAAGTACATAGTCAGCTTCTTTGCAACCTAAAATATTCAATGCTGGGATTAACTGCTGATAATTTAAAGCTCGACATTCCAATTTGATAAATTCTAATAAACTGCATATCCAAAACAATGGCTCTCCATTCTCTGCGCCACAATATCATTCTTCATTTTTTTAGATAGCTTTGTTTCTCCTTACAATCTGTTTTTTCTCACTACCGTACTCTTATTGGTGACCTCAATCACTTATTTATTTCCTTTCTTGATAGTAGATATCTCATTATCACTGTAATCAAATCTACTGCAATCCAGAAACTGCTTTTGTTTCATTTGTAATATAGCATATAGATTTAACTAACTTTGGCATCTTGGGTGTCTTTTGAAATGGATTTCCATTTTGAATAATTGTTTTGCGACATACAATGCTGTTAAGACAAATTTCATTGTTTCTATGACCTCTTTTTAACTATTCTCTTGCACTGAATAGCTTAAATTAAATATTAATATTCCATGATTACATCCAATTTGCAAAGTATATGAGGAAAAATGTGGGAAAATTATGGAAATGAATGCATTCCTCGCTAATATCAAACATTCAGTGAACTCAAATAGAATTCAATGTAATGAATGTCTATGTTCTTACTTCCACAGTTTGCCAACAATGTCAGAGAAAAGTGTAGTAACGCCAAAATTCCTTTTTTGTATAGCAAAACACGTCAAAACTCTTTGATGAAAAAGGAGAGCTTAAACAGTGTTATAATAAAAAAAAAGGTTAAATGTGTTTTACTTAAAGTCATAAACAAGAAGTTATGTCGGGACGATTTTGGTTAATATTAACTGAAAATATAAATACTAAAGCATATAGCAGAAATAAATACTTACATCACTGCGCAGTGGGAGGTTGCTTACACTGCGGTTTATTGTTTAAGCATGTTATTCAATATAAACAGCTTATTTAACGAATAGGCTCATATAATTTGAGAAATCGGTGAATGGACAGCAGGTAATAATAATCCATCTGACAGTATTATGACAACAACGATAAATGTTAGAACATACAAAAAAAACATGCGCATGTAATGGAATGGAATTTTGGGAATATCCACTTGTTCATATGCAAAAACTCTAATATGAAAAAAAACTCTAAATGCATATTGAGTTTAACTATTAAATTTTTCAAGTTAATAGACGATAAATTTCGTCTTACATGACTAAATCAATATTTGTGATTACGCATAGTATATAAAAGAGTATTTAGTTATCTGACTAATTAAACTTTTTATATATCAAACCTCATTCAGAATAGTTTTACAAAACCTCAATTAATGGCACACAGCAAATGTGACGGGGACAATGGCTAGTTATTCAATGTAGATCGATGCAAAACGAAATGTCAAAGGTATATAGGTATGTGTGTTTGTATGTGTATGTGTGTGTGTGTCTGTGAATGTGTTTGAGTCTATTTAGGCACATATAGAATCAAACCACGAGAGGAATACTAAAGGCTTCTAACCCTGATATTATACAAGAGGGACATAGGCGAATGGCAACGCTCATTGAAGTGGCGTCTCGAAAAAAGGCAAAGAAATGATGATAAAACTTTCAGCTGAAAATATTTCTCTTCATGCGAGTGAATTATGACGAATTTGGATTTAAACAAGATAACAGTGTTACTGACACTGCAATCTCTTGTGAAAGTCTCTCGCCCAGTAAGTGTTCTCTGAGCCGGTAGCTGATATACGGCACAGCATATTAGGTACAGCGTCATATAGATATTTTAGAACAAAATGGTAAAACTTTAAGGAAATGTCGATTAAGAAATGAACCAAAACCAAGGAAAGCAATATTCCGCAGAAATCTGTGCAAATGAAATATGGGAGATTTATATTCAGTGAAGAATGGCTAGGAGGAATGAATGTAAACTATTACATTGTGTTTGGAATTGAAGAAATTCAAAGAAATATCAAACAAAATGTGCGACCATAAGCGCGTAAGACATTCGTAACCAACCAGGAGAATAAGAGGAAAATACAAAAGCAAGAAGAAGCGTACTTGAAGGAAAATGTATCTGATGTGAAAATGGCCTTGATGTAGAACAACTGAAATTATTGAACAACTGTGGAATAAGCAAAAAAATAAATAAATAAATAAAACCACTTCAGGCCCTAGAATCAGTGAAACTGAGTGAAGCGGACAGAGCCAATTTGAAGAGAATTCATCACGTAAAGTGTTTCTGATGAGATTATCTGCAAAAGAAACCAGCACATTGATATTGATATAAATTTTGGCACAAGACTAACAAGCCGGTGTAGGATGTAAATCGATTACATCGGCCACACTGTTCAGCTGGTACTTATTTTATCGACCTCGAAAATATGAAAGGCAAAGTCGACCTCGTCGGAATTTCAACTCAGAAGGTGAAAACGGACGAAATTCCGCTTAGCGCTTTGCCCGCCGTGCTAACGTTTCTTCCAGCTTGCCGCCTTAACCAGCATTTTGCTATTGATAGGTGCCATTACAGGTTTCAGGATTGTTATAAGGAAAAATGAACAAAAGAAGGATCATCAAGTACCCTGGTGGTAAAAATGGATATTAATGAAGGTTAAGGACTTTATGAAGAATATCATAAGATTAATTATAGAAACCAGAAGAAAAACAAATATATTAGAGGAAATTATCAAGTAGAGAAAACAAATGGGCTTGAGCAACGAGTGAAAAATTAAATCAGAGATTAAATAGAAAAGCTTTTTCAATTAAACTATAAACATCTATTTGGCATTATTGAAGGAAAAGAGGGAAAGGAGTGGTTTGAATTCCGAAGACAAGCTGTTTAGGGTGCAATTTGGAGATAATGTCAAACCCAAATATTTAGTCGAAGAAAGATGTTATCTCCTGAAAACAAATATTTGAAAATAATTTTAAAAGATAGGAAACAACAAAGCAATTTGTACAGATTATAGAAACTTAGAGAATAGATTATCGAATTAAGAAACCATATTAACATCTTGGACCGTGGAAGAAGAGGGGTACATAAAAAAGTTGCATAAATAAACAACATGGTCCAAAACTCTCGCACCAAAATATTTGTCATTTTATGATAGCAGGTTGGAATGTGCTGTGTCAGAGCACTGTGCAAAATTAACACAGTAGATAATTATAGACATATCTTTCCTCTCACTAATGCGGAAGCTTATGATTTAATCATTTCTCAGACCATGTATATGTTCCTTGAGAAGAAGGAAATTCTACCAGAAGAGCAGAAAGGATATATTAAGTACAGCATGTACACAAAATAATCAACTGGTCTATAATACAATCCTGGCGAATTGTAAAAAGAGACTCGAGAATTTAGCTATTGCATTTGTGGACTATAAGAAGGCATAGGACATGGTTCACCAAAGCTCTTGCCTGAACTGTACTCAAGTGATGAGCGATGTATTAAGATTTACAGAAAGATTAACGGCCAGTTATTAAACGAAAGTAATTTCCTACGGGGTATATTTGAGGGAAATATCTATCTCCATTCTTATTTGTCATTTGCACGACCTTTCTGACCCAAGTCAGATTGTATTAAGATCAACCATTTGTTACCCAGAAACGTAGGAAACTTACAACGAATAGAGGGATTGAGCTTGCGAATTGGCCAGATTATTAATGAAGTTAGCGGGAAGGATATAAGTATTTAGGAGTCTTCGGTTTGAATACGATCAAAGAAAAAGAAATGAAGGAGATGCTGAAAAGAGAATATCGCAAGCAGATGGGACTTGTAATGTCGTCAAAATAGAATAGAAGGAATAAGATCAAGGAAACGAATACGTGGGCATGAGTTATTAAATGCAGTAAGATGAATTAGAATACATTGATAAGAAATCTCGGAAATTGATGACAACGCATAAAGAACGCTAACCAAGTAGTGATGTTGCAAGTCTTGATGTTTAAAGAAACAAAGGAAGTAGAAGAGTAAGATATGAAAGTTGTGTCAAAAGCAAAGTAAACAATCTAGCCTGGTACCTTAGATTTGTGAAGGTTAACACCATGTCAAATATGAGAGACCTCGACACTGAAATCTACTCATGCCGTAACACTGAATGAAGGTAAGAAGAGAGTGAAAAAAATCTTGAGAAGGAACGGAAACATATGCACGAGCAGTACACTAGAAATAAAGTAGACACAAACTGGGATAAGAGATGGCCGTGGCTTAGAAATGGCAATCTGAAGGGAAGCACTGACGCTCTGATTTGCGACTTCCAGGAGCAGGCTCTCCGAACTACCTACATTAAGCATCAAATTGACAAAATGAAAGAATCCCCATTATGCAGAATGTGTGGAACAAATGGAGAGACGTTCCGTCATGTTGTAAGCGAATGCGCTGCGTTGGTATAGCTACAGAAAAAAGGTGACATGTTACATTTGGAAGGCGTATGCACTGGATGATATCTGAGAAATATGTTTGTAAGAGCAGCTAAATGGTATGAACAGAAAACAAGATATGATGTGAGAGAATGATGAATTTAAGCTTTTGTGGGACTTCACTATTTGACGTGATAAAATGATTGAAGCGCAAAGGCTAGACACTGCAGTTGTCAACGAGCAAGTTCCTCGTTATTGATATCTGTATTGCAGGATATAACAGAGCGAACGATAAGCGGCATGAAAAGACGGAGAAGTATGAAGGAGGAGACTGGAAAGTTGTGGTGGGTGAAGGCGATTTTAGCTATTCCAGTGTTGATCGGAGCATTGGGGTGCATATTAGACAGAAAACGAAATCAGAATTGATAATAATGATAATAATAATAATAATAATAATAATAATAATAATAATAATAATAATAATAATAATAATAACAACAACAACAACAAAAACAACAATAATAATAATAATAATAATAATAATAACAATAATAATAATAATAATAATAATAATAATAATAATAATAATAATAATAATAATAATAACAACAATAATAATAATAATAATAATAATAATAATAATAATAATAATAATAATTGTGATGAAGATAATAATAATGATGATGATGATGATGATGATAATGATGATGATGATGATGATGATGATGATGATGTTAATATGCCCATATCCTACGTAAAATAATGTCTATGTAATCTCAAATTTTAAAACAAACTCATAATTTTCTTATGTTTTCTTAAACATTCTCTAGAGCAATACTATGTACAAAACCAAATATATGACATCCTAGTCATAACACCAACATGAACTGCTAACTTGTTGTCTCTTGAGGTCTCTTGGTGAGACATGGAACTAACTTGTACAAATACAAATCAAAAGTCAAACATATAATAATAATAATAATAATAATAATAATAATAATAATAATAATAATAATAATAATAATAATAATAATAATAATAATAATAATAATAATAATAATAATAATAGTTCACTGGGTAATATGCAAAAACCAGGACTTGCCCCATGATAAAAACTGGTGGGAACACAAACCACCCCCAGTACTTGAAAATGATCACATTGCACTCCTCTGGAACTTCACCATTCAAACTGACAGAAAGATAGACGCAAATAGGCCAGACATCATACTGAAAGACTTCAGACAAAAATCATGCCTCCTCATTGATATGACTGTCCCAATCGATATAAACGTATCTGTCAAGACCTACCAAAAACTGAGCAAATATAAAGATCTTGAAATAGAAATTAGCAAAATGTGGAATCTGAAGACGAAAACAATACCTATTGTCATAGGTGGCCTGGGAATGACAGCGAAACGGGCTGATTACTACCTAGCTCAGATACCAGGAAACCCCAAAATGGCTGAAGTTCAAAAGATAGTGCTCATGGGAACTGCCCATATCCTACGTAAAATACTGTCTATGTGATCTCAAATTTTAAAGCAAACAAATAATTTTCTTATGGTTTCTTAAACATTCACTTGAACAAAACTGTACAAATCCAAATATATGGTACCCTAGGCATAACACCTACATGAACTTCTAACTTGTTGTCTCTTGAGGTCACTGGGTGAGACTTGGATCCAACTTGTACAAATGCAAAACAAAAGTCAAACATAAAATAATAATAATAATAATAATAATAATAATAATAATAATAATAATAATAATAATTATTATTATTATTATTATTATTATTATTATTATAAAATGCCCGGATGTAGTACCAGGCAGTGGCTCTCATGTTTTCTGATCTTAATTGATTGGAAGTGTTATCATGTACATTGTTTGCCTTGGTGTAAAAGATGGGCTACAGCAAATATTGTGCTCAATACCACAGATTTACCTGTCAGTTGTTTGACCTTAACCAGCTGAGCATGTCCCTTGGTGGCTGACGATATGTGCATCTCTGATCATGAGCAGAAGTTATGGGGGAGCATCATAGCCATGTGCTGAGAAGAATTCTCTGAGGTTTGAATAATTCACCTTTGGAAACATGGGTGTTTTTCTCAACGTCCTTAAACAAACCTTATTCAGGGACCTTTTGAGCAGGATGGGCTACTCGACCTGAAGAAAATTCTAGCTGGGCCCCACCTGCGAGGTCATGCGCTGTTTATCTTGATATGAGATCACCATGTCGCGCACATATCATTGTGATGTATCTGCCTGGTGTATCCTTATCAGACGGGTAGTCATGATAGGTATACTGGGCTTCGTATATTTTACCCCAGTGTCACTTCGATGGCATGCACTGCTCTCTCACTCAATAATAATAATAATAATAATAATAATAATAATAAATATAATAAGAGACAATGCCTGAATGGCTCACGAAAGGGAAAAAACATCTTAATTCCCAAATCCACGGAAACAGAGAAACCACAAAACTACAAACGTATAACCTGTCTTCCTACAATCACCAAAGCCTTTACTGCAACAATATCGCAGAGATTGAGTAAGCACCTGGAAAATAACAACCTGTTTCCAGAAGAGCAGAAGGGATGCTGCAAGGGCTCATACGGCTGTAAAGATCAATTAATGATCAATAAAGCCATAACTGAAGACAGTCGCAGAAAGAAGAAAGGCCTCTGTATGGCCTGGATCGACTACCGAAAGGCTTTCGACAGTGTTCCCCACACGTGGATCATCGAAACACTAGCCATAAACAAGGTGGCACCAATCATTATAAAATACATAAGGCACTCTATGAATAAATGACAGACAGTGCTACAACTCCAAACAAAAGAGGGACTCGTGAAAACAAAAGCCATCCCCATTAGAAGAGGAATATTCCAGGGAGACACGCTCTCTCCACTCCTGTTCTGCCTGGCACTCACACCTTTAACTGAATTGCTAAATAGAACTGGATGCGGATACAAATGTTACGGCAAAACAGTCAGCCACCTTTTATATATGGATGACCTAAAATTATACGCTAGAAACGATAAAGTGCTGGAAACACTACTACAGACTGTACATGGATTTACCAAGGAAATAGATATGAAATTCGGATTAGAAAAATGTGCCAAAGCAACCCTGAAAAGAGGAAAACTAGTTAAGAGTAGCAACATCACACTAGATAAAGCCAATGAAATAAGATAACTAGACGAAAGCTAGCCTTACAAATATTTAGGAGTCAATGAACTAGATAGGATACAACACACACAAATGAAAGAAAAAATAAAGAAAGAGTACTATAGACGAGTTAGATCAATACTTAAAACATAGCTTCTGTGTGCGAAGGATGAGAACTTTGCTGATTAATATTAAGATAGCGCAACCAAATACATAAACCACAGTGGCAAGTTACAGCTAGAGAAATGCACAACTAGATCATTACATTGAATTAGACATCTAGCTTGCGAGGAAGTGTTGCGTCGTGTATTTAACTATTCTGTCGCTGAAAGTATAAACTAGATGAAGCGTATTCCAAGAACAGATAAAATAGTATATCTTTAATCACCCATCACAGAGACATTCATACACCAACGCAAACTCAAAAATTAATATCTGAAAGACAGCAATGAATCTGAGAGGATTTAGCATTATTACTATAATAAAAACAAAGACAAATCCACTCAAGAGATCAGGCGCATAATACTTGGTGAAAGAAATATAGCGCGTATAGAGGTAACAGCAGAGACGCTGGAAAATACGAAGAAGGTAGTAAGCAAATTTCAGAATCACTGAAACTGAACGTGGTAACATAAAAGAAAACATCAGACTCAGCAAATTTAGCGCAATTACAGAGGATCTTTGTACCACCAGACAAAACATGACTAACATGGCCTACCAAGACCATAAGTCAAGGTAAAAGGATATTACCAGCAGTCAAAATGGAAACGATTTGATCAATCAAAACATTGACTGAAGAAAAGGAAATGATATAGTCCAAATGTCTATAGAAACATCCACAATCCAAGTGTTTAAACATAGACAAAACACTGAGCATGGCAAGGAGACCTAAAAGACATGACAGTAAACATTATCTAAAATGACAAACCAGCACCTTCCATTTCCTAAAATTAAGAACCAATCGAAGGCAAGGAAGCTACCAAATTTCCTAATCTAGCCAAACCCACGATCACAAATCCAGAGAAAAGACTTGGATATAACAGATATCAATCAACTTTTATATGCTACAGCATCAGTAACTGCAGAGATAATTGGTGAAACATTCAAACCAAGTACCAAAGAAAACAGAAACAGCCAAAACAGAAAGATTAAATCAGGAAAGCGATTAAAATATTATCTGGAGACTTGGTGAAATTAAATAAAAAAGACAAATATCCTAAGTATGGGGAAAGAACTAAAGTAAAACAGATCATGGGAAAGATGACTATTATATCATCATCAAAAGAAACGCTTATACAAAGTAATGCAAGCAAGTGCACTAAAATTTGAGGGGTAAGAAACAAGAAACGACTTCTTCAGGCGGAATAAGGCCTTCACAGAAGAAACAGAGTAACTCTATAAAAGATATGGTGGACAAAAAGAAAATAGGTATTGACTAAAGTTGAAATTTTCTGAAGTAAACATTTTGAAAAATAACAAACAAAATAGTAAGTCCTTCGTTTCAAACCCAACAGGATCAAAGTAAAAACATAGCAAGGAATTCGTCAAATATCAGCAGCGAGATTACATCTTATGTTAGCAAGAAAAAGGAATTTGTCAAATAAAAACATCGAGATTACATCATAAGTTGTGAAGGAAAAAAACAGCAAGTGGAAGTCAAATTTCAGGATAATAAATCTCCCTAATATTCTCCGTACAACCATAAAGTATATAATCCAGATAATGGGCTGGTTTGGCAAACACAAAGCGTAAATTACACACTTCCTAAGCAGAAGACACAGATGCCTCACGAATTCCCCAGTTTCTGCAGCACTGGTTATTTGGCCAGTACGTACAATAGGAATTTATTTTGTTAATTTATATTTTCTAAAGTAT
Source organism: Octopus bimaculoides (assembly GCF_046866305.1). NCBI lineage: Eukaryota > Metazoa > Mollusca > Cephalopoda > Octopoda > Octopodidae > Octopus > Octopus bimaculoides. Next base: position 36,952,599 of record NC_142931.1, read on the forward strand.
ATCATGTGGGGCAAGGAACAAAAGAAAAATTACTCTCTGCTACAGTTCTGGCCGGCTTAACATCAAGATAAAATAATAAATTTAGTAAATGATGCTTTTCTGAAATGAAAACAAAACACAAAATTACGAAGCTCCGAAAAGATTTTCAACAATAGCAATCAGCAACAACAAGATGAAAGGGCAACATCATCAGTAATAATAATTATTATTATTTCCAAATATGGCACAAGATCAGAAAATTTAGGGAGAAGGGTAAGTTGATTACATTGGTACTTATTGTATCGAACCGATAGAATAAGAAAGATAGACGAAAACTGCGTAACTTGAAATTAGTACGCCGCATGTCGTAATAATGGCAATGTTTGATCGATGCCCTAACGATTCTGTCTGCTCATCACCTAAATATAAGCAGCAGCAGCAACAGCAACAGCAGTAATAGTAGCAGCAGCAGCAGAAGAAGAAGAAGAAGAAGAAGAAATAGTAGTAGTAGTAGTAGTAGTAGTAGTAGTAGTAGTAGTAGTAGTAGTAGTATCAGTGGGAAATATTTTGAGTGGTAAACATTGGATTCATATTACCCCATTTTTATATTGATGATAATAGTTAGGGTAGGGGTTGATCTTCGTCATTCAACAAGGAGGATTTTCGCCTTCTATTCAATCTACTGAATAATCTACTTTGGAATTAAGGTAAAATTTGGTGATCATTCAACAAACTAATCTGCACTGAAATTCACAGATTCAGTGTAACACAGCATTTAAGAAAGTGTTGACGTTCTCGGATTACAAAATAAAACTCATTGACGGCTTTCTCTGTGCATCTTTTCCCCCACAAGTCACGGATCGATCCGAGACTATAGACAAACAATATTTAAATCAGCTGATACGCAGCTGGACCACACACAGTATTTTGTGATTGCAGACCGAACTTCTTAACTGTTTAGGAAACCTTCACCTACAATGATAACAGTAACGAAGATAAAAACAGTATATATCGAAAACACAGCAACAAGACCTCTGATAATGTAGCTAGCAAAAGTTTTGATTAAGAGCTAGTAGTAGTAGTAGTAGTAGTAGTAGTAGTAGTAGTAGTAGTAGTAGTAGTAGTAGTAGTAGTAAATATATGAAAGAAAGGATAAAATATGGTCAATATCAATATTCTGTCGCAAACCGAAGATAAATATTTAAAAGCTTTCGTGCATACGTATTTATTGATAGGCCTGCGTACATTTTAGTTTTAAACATATCTTATTGCGTGCTGTATATCCTCTAATCGAACACATTCCTCCAATTACTTTCCTTAATATAAGATTTGAAATTCTATCAAAGAAAATCTGTGTGTGTGTGTGTATGTGTGTAAGTGCGTGTGCGTTGTGTGTGCGTGTGTGTGAGTACGTATGTATACTTGTATAAACGTATAGAAGTATAAATGCAAACACACGCACACAAACACGCAAATATATACATACATACATATATATATACATATAAAAAATGTTCGTTCGTGTTTGATTGCAGTGTGTGTGCTTTCATACCTACGTGTACACACACGGTTATATACACACACAAACATACACATACACAAACAGACACACATACACACACAGACATATATTTATGAAATATTGTTTATACACGTACATATATACACATAGGTATGCATATGTTCTCGTTTAAATATTAGTTTATATCTTCTAGGAAGCAATCGCATATGTTCCTTTTTGTTTTTATTTTTATTTCTATATATTAGTATGCAATATATCATCTCAACATAATTTACTCGACATAAAATGGAAACTGCTGATTTGAATTATCGCTTTGCTAAATGTTTAAAATCGGTGCAGTAGTATTCGTTTTTGTTTTTGATGATTTCAGGTGAAAATATCTTGCTGCTAACTTAACTGTCATCTCAGTTAATGAACTTCTGCGTTTTATTTTCCAACTACTATATACGACTACGACTAAAGCTACTACGCTCACTGCTGATGGCGATGATGATGATGATGAGGAGAAGGATAAAGATAATGATATGGAATATCTGGAAAGATTCTTCTTTGGTACCATCATAATCATCATGACTGTCATCATCACCAACACCACCACAACTATCATGACTTCTACTACTATCAGCGTCACCTCCACTACAATGCTCATTTCTTCTTACATCTGTATTTACTTCTAGTGATTATCATTTTGCATTACGTCTAATGCTACAACCTTTATTTCTTGATGTTCCAAAAACGTTTGAAGACCGATGTATATTACTTCAAATTTATCCGCCTACCATCCAAGAAAAGAATCATATTAGAAACAAATTTTAATTCTGATTCTCAATATTCCATAAATGAATTGTCAGTCGTTGTTGGTGCTTTTTTCTATTCTACGTATAAATACATGTTGACTTCAATATCATAAACAGCGATTATGAATAATATAGCTATTGATGCTATTGCTGTTGTTAATAAAAACAAAACCATGTGCCTCTGATGGAACATAATGTGATCAATAAACTCCCAACGGAGGCCATCTCTTCTATTTGTACTTAGGTCATAAGGCATGTTGACTGCCTAATAAATGACCGTTGTTGACACATTTTATTTGCTGCATCTAATGTTAATTACTACTACTACTACTACTACTACTACTACTACCACCACCAACACCACCACCACCACTACTACTACTATTGCCGCTGCTGTTGCTGCTGCTGCTGCTACTACTACTACTATTACTACTACTACTACTACTACTACTACTACTACTACTACTACTACTACTACTACTACTACTAAATACAACTACTAATACTAATACTCATACTACTACCACTAATACAGCGTTTATTGTTTCTCTCTTCGAAAGAGAGACTGTAATACAATAATTACCGTTATTCGAAAGACTGTAGTACAATAATTACCATTAATTATGCTTACTTGATTGTGAGATATCACAAAACACACTGAATCTTCTTTGATTTGGAATATAACACTACATTTTGATTGGTTTTATATTTACCTGCCCACTCCTAAATCTAATAGAAGGAAAATTCTACTAGACAATATGACAGAAAGAATTTGAAAACATTTCTGTAGGACGATTCGATTGTGCCACTTCTAACAAAAATAATGCTGATGATAAGAATGGTTTACAAGAGTGGACCAATAACAGAAAATCATGACGACTGTATTTTAATGAGAGATTATGAAGAATCATCTACAAATTTGCTAAATTATCTACGAAAAATATGCTGGATTATATAAACTTTGATAAATGTTTGAAATGATGAGTTGGTCGCTATTAACGTGGCATTCTGTTAGAAATACATCCTAGCATAGGAGCTGATGTAGACTTTTTTAAACTTCACTCAGTAAAAGATTGTATATGTTGTTATCCTTAAGAATTGAATATAAATATATACTATCCAAAGATTTTACTAACAAAGGTAAAGCTGTAAGTTCCTAAATGATCTACTTGACCTTATCCTCTGAATTGTTCTGCAGTCAATTGTAAAAGGGCGGTGTGTCCATAGTAAGTGAAAAACAGTTGATAAAGTAGTACAAAAAAGATTTTAAGACGTGTACGAAACGCAATGAACCATTTTCTGAAAGAATGCTGCATGAATGCTATGTTGCACTCTAAGTCTTTTCGTTTAGGACGCTACTATATCAAAGCTAAAGTTACCCAACGCAATTATGTTTAACTATGTTGTGTATGAAAACTGATTTACATACTAACATGTAAGGCGAGAACATTCTATCGGTGTACCTAACACCGTGACACGTGGCGAATATGCTTCATTGACTCTTACAGCCTGAAGAACGCCAACTACCTGATTCTAATTAACCCCCTTTCAATCATGCGCAGCATACATGAAAGCATACACCTGACCCGAACTAACGGGCATCAAAACGAGCCCCACATTGATACCATCTTTTATTTCTAATTCACGTTTACTATTTCATTTTTATCCACGTGCATGTGTGTGTAAGTGTGTCAGTCCGTGCGTATGTGTGCGTGTTAGTTTGTGTGTGTGTGTGTGTGTGTGTGTGTGTGTGTTTGCATGCGTGTGTGTATTATGAGAAGTCCATCTCGAGTTATATATATATATATAGGGTGAATTCACAAAAAAAAAACAACAGAGGAAGACAGGTGGTGTAGAAAACAAATTGTTGTATTAGTATTACGATTGGGAATTGAGAAAGTCTTTAACGTTTCCAGCCTATGCTCTTCCACAGAAAGGAACACAGAAAGAAGCAAGGAGAGAAAGAAACAATGTGTGTAGTGGTCAGCGATCTATCATGGCGAATATATATATGTATGTATGTATGTATATATATATATATATATATATATATATATATATATATATATATATATAGATATAGATATACATATATATTTTTAAGCTCATACACCTACATATGTGTGGATGCCCATTCAGAAGCATATATGCACAGAGAACTAATATCCCATTGAATATTGTCGGTCATATAATTTAGAATCATCGTATTTGAAAGATGTGGCTTTGATATGAAACCGCCGTCGTTGAAGTGTGCGTGCTTTTGAATTAAGAAAGTTGATAAGCACGATCCTGCCCATCCAACATCAAACATACTTATATTTTATTTACTCTGTCTTGAAAAGGACTATGTCAACTGTTTTCATCAGTTATAAAACAATTCATTTTGAGGCTATTTTATAGAACAAGGAATGGTGAGTAATTTTGGATTGTACCAGTATATCGGCATAAATAAGTGGGTAACAGTTAAACCTTAGCAACATTTATATTAAAGAAGTTCTTTCCTAGGCCTTCATCAATAGAAGAACAATGCGCTTCTATGGAATATAGACACTAAATTAAGGAAACAAATTATGAAATAAATTGTCGACGTATCTGTGATTCTATATCTTAAGCTACGACTCTTACATGAAATACAGATAGCCACAGAAACTCTGTGTAAATAATATTACACTTCGCTACATTATTGTGATTGTAAAGAAGAGAATTATAGTAAAATATTTCGATTCTTATGAAATTTGTATGAACATGATCGCCGCTTACATAAAGGAAATTTAATACTGTTTGCAGAAATACTGGAGTTTAATACAGGCAGACTCATAATCTGGTTAGATTCCTTTTGAAATATCTTCTCTGCCATAACGACTAGAGTAACTCCGATCTATATTTACTGCGACTAGAAAGAAGTCACAGTACAACCCGTCGAGATTTGGCAGGAAATCAAATGTAACAAAGAATCTCTTTGACAGTGTACACTCTATATCATTTGTCCAACGAAGTTTTACACGTATTGATTTTTCAATTTATCCCCATTATATATCGCTTCTTCTATTGAAACATCTTCAGAATATCGCAGGTATTTCGAGCAAATATATAATTTAAGTAAATTAAATAGCAATATTTTGTTTCCATTTTTCTACTAATCCCATATAATTATAACTTATAACTGCAGAGATAGACATCAGTAGAGAACAGTATCGTCTTAATTCTCTTACGTCGGTCACATACGCACGAACACACGCATATAATACACTGGGAAATATAAACTTGCATATTCATATATATATATATATATATATATATATATATATATATATATATATATATATATATATATATATTTGCACTGAGATTATATGAGTATATAGGTATATACTATCATTATAGCCCGGCGTTGCCCAGGATTAAGTTAGGATTATTAAGCTAATCAAGCGCTTTGTTTCAAACCAAATTAAGTTACACCGACGTGAAATTTGAGCGAAATCCGTTGAAATTCGTAAACGTTTGGCTGAAAATGTGTTGCAGACAATTTGATTGGGAAACTCCATAAGGAATTGGTTTATCGATTTTCTACACATCGATTTTCTACACATCGATTTTCTTTTTTTTTTTTTTGGTAGGGGGTGGAGAATTTAAGCATTCAAAGATCCCATGAATCCTAAGTAACGCCAGCATCAAGTTGGAACAAACTACGTCAAAATTGGTAAAAGCTATGGTTGAAAATGGGGTGTAGCCAATTTTAGTGGGAAATCCTATGAGGAATCGGTTAATTGATATTTTATCCTGATTGAATGGAAAACCTCATAAGGAATCAGTTTATTGATTTTTCACCCCAAATAGGACTTAACCGAATACAACATTGCTGATTCAAAAAAATCTATATTTATACTTTAAAGTTGGTTTTCACACCCATCCCAGTTCTGTGGAATCAGTGTCACGACGGGAACGCATGAGTTGGGAGTTTGAGCGGCAGAGGTGATCAGGTTGCACATGCATACCCTATCGAACATGTCCACCTTGGTCCATGGGTTGGGACCCCTTCCGGCAAGGAAAATAGAACGCCGAAAAGGACTCCCGATCCTTTGTGTCAGTAAAGGTTATGTTCGGATTACAACTAAGCCTTAATCTAAGCCTAAACTAACCTAGCGAAAGGGGGCTTGGAAGCCTCTAAAAGGCAGCGACTAATCCCGATCTAGTCCTAACCCGTCCTGGGGGTAATATCGGGTAATATTGTTTTTCTTCTTCGCCATTGCTAGGCAGGGGACTTAACTCATATTAGCAAACTTACGGATTTCACCGACATGGAAATTGGTAATAGTTATGGTTGAAAATCGATTTTTACCGTTATCTGCGGGTGCTTCGGAGAAAATAAGTTGACAAAAACACAGCCATGATCGAGACCAATTTCCTCCTAAAATTGGAGCGACATGCGTGTTAATTTGTGGACGTGCATAAATATACATGTAAAAATATACTATATATATGTGTGTGTGTGTGCAAGTGAGTAAGTGTGTGTGTGGAAGTGTGTAAGTGTGTGTGCGTAAGTGTGTTTCTGAATGAAAGAAATTCATTTATGAATCTACTACATTAATTTTCTGCTAAAAAGTATAATTTCGTTGGTTATTTTGTAATATATTTATGTTGTTCTCGTGGTTCTTGAATTTGTTGATGTAATACTGTTTTGTAAATATAATTCTCTATTAACTATTTGGGATTTACTATATAGGGAGCGGGTTGACTTTGATAATTAGAAATTATATTTCGTTCATTCATAAAGTGAATATTTTTTCATTCAATTATGGGTAACTCTCTGAGACACAGATGTGAAAATTAATATGCAAACAGCAAATATTACTAAAAAATTCTAAATTCCAAGAAACTTTGGTCTATCAGGCATACGTGACCAGAAGTGATTAACGATTCACTAGTGAAAAACAAGATACATAAATTTTAAAAATCGATATATTTGATACAAGTAACACGCTCTGCAAGCTAGTTGCAGAAAACGATTTGAACATGTTCTTTGGAGGATCGTCCTGAAATTTTATGAATTTCCTAATCTACACTCTAGGTTATGGAATGTATGTAGTTCAATCCTTGCGGATGGCTCCATGTGTATTTTGGGCTACCTTGAGTTCCTGCTCGAAAATGTTTATTATACAATTTAAAATTTTGATGAAATACTCGTAAACCTTGACTATTTACTGATGTACTCTTAATATTAGTTCTAAATTTTGACGCAAGTCTTGCAAGTTCGTGAGATGGGGTAAGTCGATTCCTCCTTCTCCCGTACTTGCAGGTCATGCGGCAAAATTTGGAACCAATTTCAGTGAACTATATGCCGTATCAACTCATAATAGCATGAACTTTTTCCGTTTGAGAAGTACTTCGAATGCCAGATAAAATATAAAATGTTTGTTATAAAGCACGGGTTTGATTTCTTCTATTAGATAAAAAAAATCATCGATCATAAATTGCGTATTAGTAATTTATGGACTCTAATTAGAGTGAATATATGTGCCAGGTCATTTTAATATAAAGATTAGTGCGACCATCTGGATTATGTCAGCTACTTGTTTAGCTTCTGCTTTTTAATATGGCTAATCAAATTTATGAATTTCAATAAGCTATCTAAATTGTGTGCTTTAACATCTGCTATAAATACCAATTCATCTGTTGGATATTATTTTCCAGTCATAATATCATGGAAAATTTTAGTAAAAAAACATGTTAGATATTAGATATAATATGAAATGAACTTTAACTAGCGTAGCCCTAATTCCTATAATGCAACGAGAGTCCTCGTATGCAAGTCGGAATAGATACAAGCAATGTAGCTTGTGCACTGTCACTATATGTGATCTAATATGATTAGATGATGTGCATTCGGTCGCTTTGCTACTATTGTAAGCAAGATCGTCTAGATTTCAGCAGGTGCGAGATTTGGTTAGTCGGTTCCGTAATATTGGTCATCTTGGATTGGTGCATCGAACGGAATTAGATTAATTTATTTTTATTATTGAAAATCAATATCTTTACTTTGTGATTTGATACTAAGCTAGCTTATAGTATAGTTTCAGTATAATATGCACATAGAACACTATCTAAATCTAAAATAAGACATTTAAGAAAAATACCTTTGAAAGCTAAAAAATAGTATTTGTGATAGCAGCAGATCAAAGCTAAAAATTGGTATCTAAAGTAGAAGTACAACACTTAAAGAAAGACGGTATATATATATCAAATACATCGAATGTGATAAAACAAAGTATACAAACAAGTAGAAAAACAATAGTAAATTAGGCATTAAAGGACGAATATATAAATCTCTAGGAATGCTCTTGAGAAAAGAAAACAAAATCAATGTAAATAGTTTAATAAAATAATATAAAACCTTAGTACATTTACTGCTTTCTACGACGAAAAGTGCGAACAACATCAATGAAAATAGAAATACAACTTAATGTGTAACTTATCTGTTGACAATTAGAAAACCTAGAATTATTAATATGGAAATATTCGAATAACATATCCGAAATCAAGCAATACCACAATTAATCACCGCAAAACCACAACTAATCCTTCGTTGTAAAAAGCAACAATATTTCTTTGAAAAATTATGATTGAAATCAGTGTTATTTCATCAAGTATTGCGCGAAATTGCTATAACTACAACTGGAAGGAGGATAGAAAAAATAGAAAATAGGCGTAGAATTGAAGACTTTCAAAATTGGAGTAAACTTGATACATTCTGACCCACACCCTATACAATATATGTAATATCATTTGTTGTTTTTATGCAAATCATCATCGATAAGGTACATTAAAACCACAAGATTGTTGAACGATGTAAATCATAGATGCAAGTTTGTATTTATAAACGTGACAATGAACTTTTTCCACACACTCACCCACCATATACGTGTGCGTGTGCATATATGGGTACATATGTGTGTATATGTGTGTATGTGTGGATGAAGTAACATACTTGAGGATAATATACCTCCTATGCCTTGGGAATGGAAACAACGACCTTTATCTCATAAGCGTAGCACTGTATCCTCGAGGTTACGTGCCCTCGTATACTAGAGGTATACATAAGATATATAGATATACTCATCACACATCCCTGAAAACCCTGCAATTCACAAAGACTATCAGGAAACAAAATTGCGCACACATAAAATAATCAGATATTTATCACATATATTGCACATGTTATGTATTTTAAAAGCATATAGATATCGACATTACTGAACTTAATTTAACACCCAAATGAAGCATATCATCTACCAATTTAACTCGAACATGACACGCTTATTTAGATACAAATTTTCAGTTTAAGTACCAAATTCGATACCAAAAATATCATGATTGGCAAAGTTCTGCAGGTATCACTTCTGAATTGAAGCAACAAACGTTATGCTGTGTCTTTCGGTCAGATACCTTATATGCATAGACACTTCCAGAAAAGACTGTCGTTGAACGCTAGTTGTATTGAAACTTACTTGGTTATTAAAGAGTAGGCTATTGTACTAAGGTTTTCAAACGTACATCAAATATAAACATTCTTGCATCCATAAGAAATATACTTTTCATAAGAGTTAACTATATCAAACAAACATATTGAAAATCATACATTTACACACATGCGCGCGCACATATGTAGATATATATATATATATTCTAATGTATAAATGTGTATATATATATATACATATATATGTATATATGTATATATATATATATATATATATATATATATATATATATATATATATATATATATATATATATATATATATATATATATATATATATATATATATATATATATATATATATATATATATATATAAGTATTTATGTATGTATATGCATATGTATGTTTATATATATATATATATATATATATATATATATATATGCATGCAAATACATCGATAAAATATTACATACACTAACGGCGATGCTCCAGTGTGGCTTTCACTCTGGCGGCATAAACAGCCAAACAGAAAATAAAACTAAAAAATATGCTTTTACACTCACACACAAAAGCACATGAGGAAACGAATAAACATCTAAATTCCAGCTTAATAGCCATTATGTCTGCTTTTATTAAATCATTAGGGAGGGCTGTTTAGCTTTGGATATTGTAAATATTTACGCAGTTTATTAATTCCTCGTAACTTAGGGGGAAAAACGTGTTTATGCTTCTCCATTTCACTCCATGCATTCTGGAGTACATATTATGTGTGTGAAAATGATAAAGTGCATGTGTGATTTAATAACTCTTTGTTTTATATGTGTTTTGGTGCGTCTTGTTGAGCATTTCAAATTAGATTTAGTGCTTAAACAATCATTTATTAAATGCTATAATTGCAGGCAGTAAGACAATGAGTAAATATTTGTTGTCGGTATTGGATTCGAGTTTGATGAATTAAGAGAATTCAAATAGGGAATATTATAATTACCCGTGGCGGACTGTGGTAAATATATTTCATTGATTAATTACTGCTGATAGAGAGTTATTATTTCCATTATAATTTGGTTGAGGTTATATATGTTTTACTCTAATGCAGCTGTGCCACCGCTGCAATGTAGATTTGGTAGTAAATTATTATTCCTCTATATTACAGCTAATGTTTTTACGCAGAATATGTGTGCTTCCTAAGAAGTAATAAGTTTTAAAGCTTCCCAGACAATTATTCAATCCTCACTATATTTCTGGATATTGTTTCAGAATTCCTAATGCTGCTATTCATTCTCATCATTATAATGGGGGGGGGGGGGAAACATTGTTATTATTACAGCAGAGAAACGAACACAATGAACCATGACATTTCTTCTTTCGCATAACATATTGCGTTCAAATCCCGCTCAGGTCAGATTTGTATCGAATATCGGCAATGTAAATAAATAAAGTACTAGGCAAGTAGTGGAATCAATTCATTGGACTAAATCCTCCATTAAAATCGCTGCTATATTGTCTAATTTAAATATTCTGAAGGTAGTAGGCAGTAGGCAGTAAGTTAGGAGAGCCATTATTTCCGAGATCAAATACTCCCAAAATGAAATTGAATTTTATTGAACCAGCTTCGATAAAATAAGTACCAGTAAAAATTACTGGCATTGTGACAATATTTGAAGGAATTTGTAGTGCCAAAATTGTTAGCACTCCGGAAAAATATTTATCAGCTTTCCTTCCGGCTCTTTACATGCTGAATTCAAATACGCCAGAGGTCAAACTTGCTTTTCGTCCTTTTGGGGTCCATTAACTAGGTTCAGCATTTGGATTCGTGTAATCGGCTAACCACGTACATCAAAATTTCAAGCCTTGTGTCTATAGTAGAAAGGATTATTATTATTATCATTATTATTATTATTATTATTATTATTATTATTATTATTATTATTATTATTATTATTATTCAGTAGTTTTATTTTTATAACGTGCTTTCATTTCACTACCGAGCGCAGCTCTATGTGCCTTGGGAATGTGATGTGGCTTGCTGTGATGCTATTATGCGACGTTGTAGTATTAAATGCAATGGCTGTAATAACGATCACGAAGGACAAATGGGAGTTGCTTTGAGGACAAGATTCACTATCCGTAGGCAAGAAATGCGAGATTCTACGACTAGAGTCCTATATGTGAAAATTTAATGTTATGTGCAATAAAAAACACATCAAAATCCGTACCCATTTATATTGTTCTGAATCAACCACAAATACGCTCAAACTTATATGTTTATGAAAGCATAAATTACGAATGAATAACCTATAACACCATATCGTAGAGATACTGCTACTGAATTAACGCGTATGTGGCGGCCGGTTCGAATGATTTTTCTACATAGAATTTGAAACAGAAGCTAATCGAGGAATGACTTTATCGATTGACTAGTCAACAGTTTTCTTTGGATAAGACATCAAATTGAATGACTAACTGACCTCGGGAAAAATTTAGTCAAATTCCAGAATTGCATTTAATAACGTCACGAGGGATCTAACCAATCAGGAATCCTTCAGCACTGATGTATGTCATTTCAAGAACTACTAGAACAGCAAAAGAAACGAATGCAATGAAGAGTAACCTCAACTTTATTTCTATACTCGACTTTATCATGGCAGCTAACGTCAAATATGACTTATTGCCACATGACATTTCTACGTAGAAACAACCACCAGAAATCTTTTTGCTGTGACAAAAACAGCATAGCTCTAGAACTCTCCATGTCATACAGTTTTTGGAAATCATAAAGCTGTGAAACTAGATAACTAATGTAAAGAATTTTTTTCATTTTCTTTTACCATACTTACAAATTCACACAGTTTTTAATACATAGTGCGAGTTAAGATACAAGTCTTGTAATAAATGTTTGAACTCTGTGTGTTGAGTTATAACGTGAAAGAGAGTGAATGAAAAGCATTTGAGTCATTTATTGGCAATACTTTGCTATCCATTCTAATGTTTGCCTCAGAGAAAACAAATGGAGAGGCACACACCTCGGACGGATATATATATATACATATATCCGTCGTTGGGAGTTGTGCTTTCACTTGTATGGTCGAGAAAAAACTGCTACTGAAATAATGCATATGTGGCGGCCGGCTCCAATGATTCTTCTACATGGTAACTTTTTAACGTAACTCTCAGTAGGTAACATAGTAAGTAAATTACACTCAATGGTTTTCTATTCAGTTTTTATTTACTTAAGGTCATTCAGGGTCCCGGATTTAATTCTAGGGCGCTACGTGGCTTCTTGGTTTTCTGACATTTTCTCCTGCCTGTTACCGACATACATACGTATATGCGTGGTGCATGAATAGGTACTACCGTGTGTATTACGAATGAAAAAATTATATTCAGATAATTTTTCATTCGTACGATGCGGATTAGAACACCGCTCTCTTTTTTAGCAAGTGAAGACGAAATAATAATTCTTTGTGTTCACGTGACTGTTTAAAGTGCAGGCGCTATGATTTTGGCGCGCTCTTTACTGTATAGGTGAAATGTAACGACTACTATTGCCCACGTGGTGAGTTAGTTCGCGCTGAAACTCACAAAGCAAAAGGGTTTCTCCAAATGTTAGTGTTATTTTTGAAAGTCATGTTGAAAAGTAATATTATTAAATATTGTTGAAAAGTTTTTGTGTGAACATGGATTTTTTTTTTTTTGGTCTGCTTTTGTTACCATTCCACCCCTGGTTTGAGGGGGAGAACGTTGTGTTATGCAGTCGTATTCCGACTTATAGTCCTCTGAGATGCGTTGATAGCATCTACAAGCTGAAGGGAAGTAAGAGTTTTGCAGCAGTAGCTACGAACTCGATTGAGGAGGCATCAATAAATAAGAAACAGTTGAAGAAATTCAAAAATTTAATAAAGTGTATCTGACGAAATTGTGACCCCGCCAAAGGAAGTAAGTCATAGAGTGGAAAAAGAAACAATTGTGTATAAAACGTTTCATTTGGAAAACAAAAGGATACAGATAGTATCAAAGGAAAAAATAGGAAAATGTCTGAAAGACATTGAGTGACATTACATACGTTACAAGACAAAGCAAGTACGTCACAGTGGAGGTGCGGTTTAAAACAAGAAAGGGCCAAGGTTTATTCTATGGCCTCCAGAAATGCGGCAGAGTTGGTGCTCCTCCAAACTTACCTTGGGAGACGTGCTTCCAGGGTAAGGGTGGAGGAGATACCGCCGGAAGTGGAGGTTGGCTGGATTGTGACAGCTATTATAATGGGGATGGAGGATACAATCTTCATACTCCAAATTATCAAATTCCCGCATCGCAACCGACAAGGCAAGGGATTGAAATGATCATCGAGGCCTCCCCAAAGGTGCTAGAGAACATAGCTGACACCATGTGGATACGCCATGACAGAAAATTGAGAGTATTAGTTGAGTGCAGGAGGGCGATGTTTCAAGTGTAGTCAGAAAGGCCACATTACAGCACACTGTCCTCCACTGCCAGTAGTAACACCACTATTTGGCCCCGGCAAAAAATTAACGGCACCTCCACCGACTGAAGGAACAGAAAAGGTGAAGAAGCAAGAGACACAGAACAGCGATTGGTCAACAGTGACAGAAGGAAAATGAAAAAGAAAGAAGACATGTTCACTACCCAAGGACTCCAGTCCCCACTCTTCTCCCGCTCCAGTTCCTCTAAACCCCGCTTTATCTAGTCCTCCTAATGTAGATACCAATCCCCCTTAACGACCCACCCGCCCCAACCGCCTCTAATCCCAACCCTCCTCCCCACAGAAACACATGCAAACACAACAATTGTCAAATCCACCAACAGTCACCCCAAAGGAAAAAGAGCCTAACCTTGACGTCCGATTCAAGAAATAGAAAAACTGATGGGAGAAATAAAAAAAAAATACCTTACAGGTAAATTTTGGGGAGAGTACCTCATTGTGAAACGTGTGCTAGTAGATGAAAATGATTTCAAAAAACTAAAACAAAAAATTGGGCCGGACATTGCAGATCTATTCATAGAGGTATACGTAGATGCATTGCCTCCTGGCGTGAAGTTCAACGACATCTTGGATTACGTGGTTTCACTGATTTTTGAAATTTGTTTAAATTTGGAACATTGTAAGTAATTAGATGTTCAATGCGGCAACTCGGGAGTGGGACTCGAGTAGTCGTCATTACATCCTTTCATTTTTTCATATTTTCATTTTTCGTTCGGTTTTATTTTTCCCTCTCTTCTATGTTTTGCATGTCCTTGTGCTGTCCCATATGTATTTTGACCCAAGTGGCTAATTAAAAATAACGTTCGTGCCGGAAAACGATGTACGACGGCCGACGTGATGAAATTCGGCGTGAGTGCTTTTTATGGAGTACGCGGTGCCATGCGGTCGATGTGTGAGATATTGCAGGCGAAAATTCATTTGGAACAGTATCTGGCGTTGAGTGTGAAGTTGGTTTCTGCGGCTATTGTGAATGCTGGAAGGTTTTGAAATGGCTGCGAAAATAGTGAACTCGGCAATGTAAAGAAGGCGGAATCGTACCGTGAATTCGGAAGTAACAAGGGTCCAGTTGGAAATAAAAAGAAAGAGATAAAATCAAAATAAAAAATAGATCATTATACTGGTGAATAAAAGAAGAGCTCATCAAAAGAAGTCTACACATTTCAGAGGTAAAGGAGAGAACTCTCTAAAAATTTTGTAAGGAATCGTTCATTTATTCTATAAGTGTTATAGCCTCTTAATTAAAGTTCTTGAATGTTGCTTATACTCAACGGTTTTCTTTGTTATTTTCAACTCTTCTGATTTCTTTGACTACTGCTTCTTCCGCTCCAAGCAATTGGTTTGCTGAGCTCGCCTACGCGGTCTTCTGAGCTATCGAACAAGGACTGTTGTGTTGTAGGTGGTTTTGGGAGGCCGCGTGTGGTGTAACATGTCTGTTCGTGTTTTATTGCTTGTGTGTATACTTGTAAGCGTGTGTGTATGTATAAATAGCAAACATAGATGCAATGAATTTTTATTCACTCTATTACTAAGTAATACATAGTAGTTCTGAAATAGCAATGACGATGTTCTCATATCTATTTAGAATATATAAACGGTAGTCTCACAATTTTCCTTAAAATAGCTGTTAGTTAGAAGGCTGTACACATGCAACTTATAGTCGTACAAATTCATATCAAGATGTCATGAAATTTGTAATGGTCTCGAATTTTGACACAAGACAAGCAGTTTTTTAGAAGAGGGGCTAAGTAAAATACATTGACCCCAGTGCCCATCTGACACTTATTATATCAGCACCGAAATGTTGAAAAGCAAAGTAGACACTACCAGAATTTGACTTCAGATAGTAAAGAGATTGAAGAAATGCCCCCAAGCAATTTGTCTGACATGCTAACGATTGTACCAGCATTTATAATAATCGTTTCTTTTTCGTGACTAAGTCACATTCGATTAAACATTTCAAAGACGTAAAATATGGTCATAAATCTATTCTAAAGCTATTCATTCGCTTAAATATAACACATAGTGTTTCTGTCATCAAGGAATTGTTAAAGAGGTTAAAAGTGAACATTCATTGGTGTATGAAACAATCTCATCAATTTTACATGACGCAAGGATACCACAAGACCTTTCTGTAATTTAGAATGCCTCGCTGAATTAGTAAAACAAGAAGAGAAAGAGAAAATGAATATTTCCTGCACTTGTAGAATTTTCATAATTTATGTGAATGTTAATGAAAGTGAATTTGACGTATACCTAATTTGCTACTTCAATGCGTCTACAGTAAAATATAATAAACCTTTTCATATTTACACACGCACACATAATTACACACAGCGCATACAAACTCTTAATATAAAAATTACATGTAGTAACTTATTCAAGCAATGGAGTCACGGATTTCTTACCATTAAATAAACACTATATGTTGGTAACAGTTACAGATAGATGAAATATATTTATATATATATATATATATATATATATATATATATATATATATATATATATATAGATAGATAGATAGATAGATAGATAGATAGATAGATAGATAGATAGATAGATAGATAGATAGATAGATAGATAGATAGACCAGTGCATGGTTTATAGATTCCTGTTTTAATTAAATACTAACTTAATTGCGCATACAATATTTATAATAACCAGGCTGGTATTTTCTCTATGTCGGAAATGATATGGAAGAAATTCTCGTCTTAGCAGGAGTCTGGTTTTAAGTACAAGCCATTGAAAGGGACCAATATAGCTGACATTAGTTCCTGAGAATGACAGTTGCTTGGTCCAATTTTCACTTATTTTCGATACACACACACATGAATGCATGTTTAAACAAACACACACACACACACACACATGCATATATACGATATATATATATACATATATATATATATATATATATATACATATATATATATATATACATATATATATATATATATATATATATATATATATATATATATATATATATATATATATATATATATATATATATATATATATATATATATATATATATATATATATATGTATGTATGTATTATTTTGCCTGACGCTCCGTT